>NC_090729.1:51886402-51891402 GCF_036898095.1 Palaemon carinicauda
ACCTTCTCAGGGAGGGGATGGACTCCTTCAGGAGTGATACGGTGCCCTAAGAACGACACTTCGTTGGCGCCAAAGGTACACTTGTCGTACCGGACTACAAGGCCGTTTTGTTGCAGGCGGTCGAGCACGATGCGCAGGTGATGGAGGTGTTCCTCTTTTGAGGAGGAGAACACAAGTATGTCGTCCACATAACATACACAGAAAGGGAGGTCCCCTAAGATGCCATCCATTAGATGTTGAAACGTTGCCCCAGCATTATGAAGGCCAAAACAGGAGTAATTGAAGGTGTATGTGCCAAACGGAGTGGTGATGGCGGTCTTGGGGATGTCTTCTGGGTTCATAGGCACCTGATAATACCCTTCAAGAGGTCGAGCGTAGAGAAAACCTTCGCTTTGTGCAGGTAGGAGGTTACATCGGCAATGTTTGGGAGGGGTTAGTGATCCGGTTCTGTTTGCATGTTCAGGCGCCTGTAATCCCCGCACGGACGGAGGGAGCCGTCTTTCTTCAAAACGATGTGTAATTTTGCGAAGACTGTGGGTCCCGTCGTCTTGATATGGTGATAAATACCGTGCTTGGCAGGAACCGTGGGCTTTTGGCGAAGTTCTGGACGGAAAACTTCCGGGTACGACGTGAGGAGGTGGGCGTAGGCATCCGTGGGTGCGCTGATGTGGAGAGCGAGGTTAGAGGGGGCGCCCCGGGTTGAAGAGGTGTCGACAAGTACGAGTCTGCGTTGACCAATCGTCGGTGGGCGACATCGACCAGAAGGTGGAAATGAGAGAGGAAATCCGCACCGAGGATTGGCATTCTGACGTCAGCAACGAGAAACTTTCAATTCAATTTACCGTTTCCGAACGATAATGTGAGGTTCTCGTAACCGTAGGTGGGTATCGCAGATCCGGTGGCAGCTACCAAGCAGACGTCGGTAGATGTAGACAGACTACATTGTGCCTTGAAGAGTTTCCTTGGCAAAAGAGAACAACAAGCACCCGTGTCTACCAAAAATCGCACGCCCGTTCCTGCATCCTGTAAAAGGAACAGATTAGAAACATGGGAGGCCACCGCCACAAGCGATGGCCTGCTTACATGTTTTTTGGCCATTGATAATCTTTGGCACATTTCTTCGCGGTTGCCCCAAATCTGAAGTGGTAGTAGCAAAACTGCGGCGGATGGGAGGTAGTAAGTGGCTGTAGAAGTCGTTCGTTGGGGCGCAAGCGATTGGTGGGTGGTGGGCGGTTGTGTCGCCGCTTCGGCACGTCACGGGGTAGGCGTGTATGTCGTACGGCATTCATGTCAGCTTTGGTTGACGTTGAATAGGCATCCTCGTCGTCAGGGGTGGAGGCGTTGATGGAGGCCTTGAAGTGGCTGTCCATAAGGGCGTCGGCTTTGGTCATCAAGTCCTTTATGGGTAAACTATAGACATCAGGTATGGCAGCGAGTACAGGTTCAGGTAAACGGCATATCCAAAGGGCACGGAGTAGGTTCACCTTACGAGGAGAGCCGTCTGCGGCAGGTTGAAGGCGAGCGATACTGGTCATTTCCCTGAGGGCGAGCGAAGCTCTTTGGTCCCCCAACGGTTGTTGCGAGACCTGAAAGAACTTTGCTATACGGACGGCTGGCGACGGTGAGTACTGCTGCAGAAGGTATGATTTGAGGGCATCATACGCTATTGGGGTGTCTCCTTGTTCACAAAGCCAGTCAGATATTTCTGGGAAGGTGTCCTCGGGTATCTCCGCGAGAACATAATCCGCTTTGGTGGTTGAGCGAGTCACGCCCCTCATACGAAAGTGGACTTCAGCGCGTTGAAACCAAGCAAATGCCTCTCCGGTGGCAAACGGTGAAAGTTTCAATGGGGTGGCCGCGGCGCCAATTGATGTAGTCTCTGTCATATTACCAACGATGGAGGGGCGAGGGAGGTGGGGGTGGAAGGCAGTGGGAGTGAGTCGACTTCCGTGGTCACCAATGTGACGGCGCTGAGTAAGGGTGTGAACTCAAAGGCAGATTGGAAACGACTGAATTATATTATTGTGGAACACTCTCCTTATATACAAAACCTCAAGGCAACAGGACATAACAAGTTCACAAGACAGACAATATCACAGAGGAAAAACCAGACATGAATTTTCATGTTCGTTTTAGTGCGAGGGAAGAGCGAAGATACAAGCAAAATATATACAAAAGGAACTATGTACAATTGTGTGACACACGGTTGGTACAACAGTTAAGCTTTACTGTAGTAATATTACTATACATACAATACAGTCATGTGCCCTACAATATCAGTGAGTATTAGGTTAGAGTACAGTATTACCAGATAGGGACACCTTTTGTTACACAGAACATTAAGGGGAAGAAGACGACTCGGTAAATTTTACCTTAGAACAATACTGTAGTGTTACTTTACTGTGTACAGTATAAAGTATACATGTGTGCGAATGTTCTGTACACTGTCCAAATGATTAAAAGCTGTTGTAAAAACCATATTAAAACAATATTAGGCAGAATTTACTATGATAATCATCAATTCTGGAACCAGCTCGTGGCAAGGGGCAGTTACTTTTTAGGTTAGGAGTTAGCACACCCTAGTACAGCATTAACTCCCGTAAATTCATTTTTCCTTCCTCTTTCTGTAACCAAACTCACGAAAAATGAGTCTAGAGTATGCATATATATATATATATATATATATACACATGCACACACATTATGTATGTATATATATATATATATATATATATATACCAAGTCATTTCCCCAATTCTGGGGAGTAGCCGACATCAAACAAATGCAACAGCAAAGGGGACCTGTCCTCTCTGTGTTCATCCCTGCATGACAAGTGACTCAACTGAGTTTGGCTGGTATTGCTAGGGGTACCACAGCCCTCCCTCTGCGTTATACACTACAGATGAAGCTTCATAACGCTGAATATCCTACTGCTGCTACCTCCGCTGTCATCCAAGGTACCTGAGGAAACAGCAGGGACTACCGGAACTGTGTTCCAATCGCTCGCCATTCATTCCTATTTCTAGCACGCTTTCTTGCCTCTCACATTTATTCTTCTATCACCCAGAGCTTTTTTCACTACATCCATCCATCCAAAACTAGGCCTTCCTGTTGTACTTCTCCCATCAACTCTTGCATTCATCACCCTCTTTAGAAGACACATGTTTTCCATTCTCTCAACATGGCCAAACCACCTCAACACATTCATATCCCCTCTAGCATTATAACACGTTTCTTACAACCATTCTCACCCTCACTACTTCGTTCCTAACCAGCCATGCTCCTCAGACATTTCATTTCAAACACATTCAATATTTCTCTCTCTGTCACTTTCATTCCCCACAATTCCGATCCATATATCAGAGCTGGTACAATAACTTTCTCATACATAACTCTCTTTACTGTATATTCATGCCCAACCCTCTATTTATTTCTATTCTCATAACTGCCCCCAACACTTTGCATCCTGCATTCACTCTCTGACGTACATATGCTTCCACTCCACAATTTGCTGCAACAGCAGATACCAAGTATTTAAACTGGTCGACCTCCTCAAGTAACTCTCCATTCAACATGACATTCAACCTTGTACCACCTTCCCTTCTCGTACATATCATAATCTTACTCTTACTCACATTAACTTTCAACTTCCTTCTCTCACACACCCCTCCAAATTCTCTCATTAATCGGCCAAGCTTCTCTTCCACGGCTGCAATCAGTACAGTATCATCCTCAAACAACAACTGATTTACCTTCCATTCATTGTCCTTCTCGTCTACCTGTCGCAATCCAAGCACTCGAGCATTCACTTTTTTCACCATTCCATCAACATACAAGTTATACAACCACGGTGACATCACACGTCCCTCTCTCAGCCCCACTCTCACCGGAAATAAATCACTCACTTAATTTCCTTATCTAACACACGCTTTACTACCTTTTTAGAAACTTTTCACTGTTTGCAACAACCTTCCACCAACTCCATATAACCTCATCACATTCCACATTGGTTCTCTATCAACTATATTATACACCTTCTCCCGATCCATAAACGCAACATACATCTCATTACCTTTTGGTAAATATTTCTCGCATATCTTCCTAACTGTAAAAAATCTTATTCATACAACCCATACATCTTCTGAAACCACCCTCAACTTTAAAGATTGCATTCTCTGTTTTATCCTTAAGCTATTAATCAATTTTCTACCCTACACTTTTCTCACCACACTTAATAAACTAATACCCCTTGAATTACAACACTCATGCAAATCTCCCTTACCCTTATATAGTAGTACAATACATGCACAAACCCAATCTACTGTTACCATTGATAACACAAATCACATATTAAACAATCTCACCAACCATTCAAGTACAGTCACACCCACTTCTCTCAACATCTCAGCTCTCACACCATCCATACCAGATGCTTTTCCTCTTCTCGTTTCATCTAGTGGGCTCCTCACTTCCTCTCTAGTAATCTCTCTCTCATTCTCATCTCCCATCACCAGCACTTCAACAGCTGCAACAGTAATTATATCAGACTCCCTATTATCCTCAACATTCAGTAAACTTTAAAAATATTCAGCCCACCTTTTCCTTGCCTCCTCTCATTTTAACAACGGTTCATTTTTATCTTTCACTGTCTCTTCAATTCTTGAACCAGCCTTCCTTAATCTCTTCACTTCTTTACAAAACTTCTTCTTATTCTCTTCATATTAATGACCCAACCCTTTGCCCCACCTCAGGTCAGCTGCCCTCTTTGCCTTACTTACCTTGCGCTTTACTTTCACATTTTTCTCTCTACATCTTTCATACTTCTCTACACTATTACTCGGCAGCCATTCTTCAAAAGCCCTCTTTTTCTCTTCCACTTTTACCTTCACTATTTCATTCCACCATTCACTGCCCTTCCTCATGATGCATGCAACAAACTTCTTACCACACACATCACTTGCAATCCCAACTAAACTTTCTTTTACTAACTTCCACTCCTC
>NC_090729.1:51898902-51908902 GCF_036898095.1 Palaemon carinicauda
ACAAATATCTTATTCCTGATATAGATATTAATCTTTGGCACCGTCGTTCAATTAGTTCATTATGCATGTTGCATTAGATTTTTCATAACTCTGACCATCCTTTACATTCAGATCTCCATGGACAATTGTATCCTGTTTGTAATACTAGGCAGGCAGTTAATTCTAATAGCCAGGCCCTTTCCATCATGATACTCAATTCTACACAGTATTCTAGAAATTCCAGCTGTTACCGAGTTGTGGAATGATCTTCCTAATCGGGTAGTTGAATCAATAAAACTTCAGAAGTTTAAAAATGGAGCAATTGTTTGTATGGTGACCAGTCTGACATGAGTTTTTTTATAGTTTACACATAACATTTCTGTTTTTGACGTTGTTAATAGTTTATATATGACATATCTATGTGGACGTTGTTACTGCTTTTAGAATTATTTATTGTTAATTTGTTGTCATATTCATTTATTTCAATATTTCTTTTCTCCACTGGGCTATTTTTCCCTATTGGAGCCCTTGGGCTTATAGCATCTTTTTTCTCCAATCAGGGTTGTAGCTTGGCTAATAATAATAATAATAATAATAACATATATATATATATATATATATATATATATATATATATATATATATATATACTTTACTTTCCGCAACAACAAACTGAATTCCTTAAAAACATCTTTATCAAGCCCTACACATTTTTCAGATATGACATGTTTGCTAATCCTTTTAAATCGGAAAGAATGCCAGTGTTATACAAATGTGAAAATTCTATCTTACAGGACTAGGAGTATATTAATTAAAGTAAAAAACGAAAAGTTACTTTTTAATTAGGTAAGGATACAATATATGCTTGAAAAAGGTATATATGAGGCTTAGGAGAAAGAATTTTGAAAACAATAATCACGCGTATGCAGAGAACAAGTAATATAAGGAAATGTAAATGATAGTTTCTTAAAAATAGAACATGATAAGAATAAAATTTTCTTTCAATAGCTGCGTTCATATTAACTTCATCCTTGAAGTTACCTGAAAATTTTAATAAATCCCAGTTATCTTCTGAACAAAAAAGAAATGATAACAAGAAATGATTCGGAGGATTATCCTTTAGAGTGATGATATAATATTTTTTATCATTTGGAAATGAATCATACACTTGCCTTCATTATGAAATAGTCGTATCTCTGTTTAAAAAGGATTACATACATTTTTCTCATAAAAACATTCTAGGAAACAAAAATCAAAGACAAAAACATAGAAGAAAGTTAATGTTGTATTAATATTGCCAAAAAATGATTTTTTTACTAAAACTATAGAATCCTAAAAGTTGGATGGATAATTTGATAACTCAAGATGTGTATGAATCTTACTGATATATCAAGACTTAAAGAACGTAATAATGATTTCCCCTTCAGAGGACCAAGAAATTATTTAGTTTATAATATTTATATGGTTCCGTTCTTTTCTATCAACATAACGACATAGCAGATACTGAGTCTCGATTCTCGTTCCATTCATATGCAACATCTCTTGTGCGCTTATTTAATTGCAAAACAGATGAACCTTTCTTTCAAAGAAATTCACATTTATCTTATTTTGTTATCCAATATGGCCTTCTGTTTATTCATCGCTTAGGTTGAAGAGAAACCGAGTACAACGAAATACTTATAATTGTTGACTGAAATTATTATTTTTAATGAAGAGTTGTTTCCTTTTCGAATCGTCTTTTATTCTCACGTATGTTTGATTTTTATATATATTTATTTTTATGTTTATATTTATTTTTGGTAAACTATGACCCCTAAAATTCTCGCGAATCAAAAGGAAAAATTGTCGTTTAACATTCCTTGTTTTCTATTGCGCAAAAATTATATTTTTCACTCCAGATGCCAAGCCTCTAGTTATAAGTTTACAATACATATATATATATATATATATATATATATATATATATATATATATATATATATATGAAAGTTTAAAATATGGGAGCGAGTAGGGAGTCCAGATGGCGTTCCGTTTTATGTTTTTGAATGCCAAAAAACTTTCCTGAATGAATAACTGAGATTTTGGACTGTGTATGAGATTCAGGTATCGAAAAACAGGTAGGAAAGACATATTGCTTTAACATCTTTATTGAAGTCCCCATTACCATGATCATTCGTACCCCTTCTTTCGTAGAATGTAGCTCATATGTTCAAAATGTTTAGTTCTCTAAGTCTTCTCCTAAGCCTTCCTCTCTTCCTTCAACCAGGAGGCCTAATGCTTAGCATCCTCTCCCCGACATAACCTTCCTTCCTTCTATTCACGCGACCAAAACTCCTTCATCTTGCTTCTCTCTTTTCTCACAACTAATTTACATGAGCAGTTCCTTTGATGAGTTTACTTCTGATTTGATCCCTCAACGATAACCCAGGCAAGAACTCCAACAGTCTTATTTTGTGGAACATCTATTACTGCTTTTTTTTTTTTTTTTTTTTTTTTAAGAAGTACGGTCTTCAAACTATAAAACAAGGCTGGTCTTACCAATGCCTTATATGACTTCCTTTCTGACTTGGTCAAATCCTTTTTTGTGGTATACACAACGAGTTCTTCTCCAGACATCCCACCCAGCTGGAATTTTATACCTCACCTTCTAATCGTACATATCATCACTTTGTATGGTTGATGATAAATATTTAAATATATTCATTTCCAGCTCTATACCTTTCAGTAGACTGCATACCTGTCATTTCTCTTATTTACATATTTACACACATCATCTGCCTATTTCATACCACTCCAATCCAGAGAATATCTCCAGATTTCCATGTTTGATTCATTGCCATCTTTACTCTCTCCACACGTCACTATGGCATCTACAGATAATAGAGAACATGGAGAATCCAATGTAATGTATCAGGCAATCTGCTCATGATATAGTTTCTGACCTCATTGTCTTCCTTTCACTTTACAAATGCTCGTAATACTATCATATATAAAAGCATTCGTAGCTGTTTTGCCACACAATCCATGGCTTTTACTTTAAGCTATAGACACTGACCTTTTTTAAATTTCTACTCCAGCACATAATGTAAGTATCCTCCTCTATTCTTATATATATATATATATATATATATATATATATATATATATATATATATATATATATATATATATATATATATATATATATATATATATATATATATATATATATATATATATATATATATATATATATATATATATATATTGTATATAGGTTAGTTTTCTGTAAGTGGTTAGACGAGAATCTCCCACCGTCACCAATTCACAGTGGCTAGTGTGGTGAGGAAAACTACCCAAAACCAAACATATATGTCACAATCCTGTCTCGGTCGCCTGTCCCCAGAGGCAGTGGAACAACTGCCCAAGGTGGCGACCAGCTAGAATCCACTGCAAGTGGTGCTAAAAATCTCTGGAGAAGAACAGGCCACATATGGAAACTGGACCTTGCAGCATACAACGTCAGGGCCCTGTCTATGGAAGAATATCTTGTTCTTGTTGTGTTACTAAAAGAACTGAAAAAAAAATGCATATAAAAAGTTTGAGTGAAATTAGAATAACCGGGGAACATTATATAGAAGTAAAAGAGGATCATATATTCATATTCGGAGGATAAGAAAGGAAAAAAGAAAATGGTGTAAACATCATATCCTAAGGACCAACCTCACCCTCTGATAGATTTGAAAATAATGTAACCGAGGGAACAATGTTAGCCTCCCGATTGATTGGTTGATTGATTTCAAGTTCTCTGGCATCCTGACATCGAAGGTCATTGACGCCACCTTACCCTCTGAGTTTTGAAAAAAAATCATAACCAAGCAACCAGCTTTACCCTCCCAGAGAAATGAAAAGAGCATATCCAAGGAACCAAAGTAACTCTAGGAGAGTTTTGAAAAGAGTAGAGCCACAGGATCAACCACAGTCTTCAATAGTTTTTAAAAGACCATATTCAAGAAAACAGCCTAGCCCTACGAGAGCTTTGAAAAGAGCTCCAACTGCAACCTGCAAGAGGTTTCAAAACGCTGTATTGAAAGGACTAACATCACCTACCCAAAGGTTAAAAAGAACGTACTTACGAAACCAACCTCACCACCAGAGATTCTTGAAAAGAGCATATGTAAAGGACCAACCCCAACCTTCGAGAGTTCTGAAAAGAACGTAATCAAGAGACTTACCCTCTGAGAGTTGAAAAAGAGTGGATCCGAAGGAATAACCCCACCGTCCGAGAACTTTGAAAAGTATATCCAAGTGATCACTCTTACCCGCTGAGAGTTTTATAAAAGACTATATCTAAGGGACCAACCTTTCCCTCCGAGTTTTGAAAAAAAAGTATCCAAGGGATTTGAAAAGAGCGTATCTAAGGGATCACCCCAAGCCTCCAAGAGTTTAAAAAAAAAGGGTATCCAAGGGACCAACCTCACTGTCCTAGAGAATTTAACCGAGCGTATCCAAGGGACCAACCTCACCCTCCTTTGAATATTTAACCGAGCGTATCCAAGGGATCACTCCTAACCTTCAAAAGATTTGATAAGTGTATCCAAGTGATGAAACTTACCCTCTGAGAGTTTTTAAAAAAGAGTGTATATAAGGGACCATCCGTACTCTCCAAGATTTAAAAAAAAAACAGTGTCCTTGGGACCAACATTACCTTCCTATAGATTTGGAATGAGCATATCTAATGTATTTCCTCAAACATGCGAGTGTTTTGAAGAAAAGGGTATCCAGGGGACCAATCTCACCTACCTAGAGATTTGGAAGGAGCGTATTAAAGGTATCACCCCAATCCTACGAGAGTTTTTAAAAAAGGGTATCCAAGAAACCAACCACACCCTCCTAGAGACTTTAAAAGAGTGTATCCAATGAATCACTCAAAACCTTCGAGACTTTTGATAAAAGGGCATGCAAGGGATCAACCTCAACCTCCTAGAGATTTTAAAAATGCGTATCCAAGGGATCATCCCCAACCTCAGAGAGTTTTGAAAAATTGGTATCCAAGGAACCATCCTAACCCTCGTAGAGATTTGAACAGAGCTTATCCAACGGATCACTAACCTTCGAGAGTTTTGAAAAAGTGTATAAAAGTGATCAACCTTACCCTATGAGAGTTTTGAAAAGAGCGAATCTAAGGGACCAACCTTACCCTCCTAGAGATTTAAAAAGAGCATACCAAAGGAATCCCCCAAACATACGAGAGTTTTGAAAAAAGGGTATCCAAAGGATAAATATCACCTTCCTAGAGAGTTTTGAAAAAAGGTTATCCAAGAGACCAAACCTTACCCTCCTAGAGATTTCAAAAGAGCGTATCCCATGGATCACCAAAAACCTCTGAAATTTTACAATGAAAGGGAATCCAATGGACCAGCCTCACACTCCTAGAGATTATAAAACATTGTATCCAAGGGATCACCCAAACCCTTCTAAAGTTTTGATAGAAGGGTATCTAAATGACCAACCTCACCCTCATAAAGATTTGAAAAGAGCGCATCCAAGGGATCACACTAGACCTCCGAGAGTTTTGATAAGTGTATGAAAGTGATCATGTTTACCGTCTGAGATTTTTGAAAAGAGTGTATCAAAGGGACCAACCTTACCCTCTGATAGTTTTAAAAAGGGTATCATAGGGGACCACCCTCACCCTCATAGATATTTGAAAGAAGCAATTCCAAAGGATCATACCAAAACCTAGGAAAGATTTGGAAAAGGATTATCCAGGGGACCTACCTCACCCTCCCAGAGATTTGAAAATAATAGCAAAACCAAGGGATCACCACAAACCTCAAAAGGTTTTCAAAAGTTTATCGAAGCGATCAACCTTACTGTCTGAGAGTTTTGAAAAGAGCATCTCTAAGAAACTATCTTTACTCTCCGAGAGTTTTAAAAAAAAGGTATCTAAAGGACCAACCTCACCCTCCTACAAATATGAAAAGAGCGTATCCAAGGGTTCACCCCAAAACTCGGAAAGTTTTAAAAAAAGGGTATCAATGGGACCAACCTCACCCTCCTAGAGATTTGAGAAGAGCCTATCCAAGGGATCAACCCAAAATCTCTGAGAGTTTTTAAAAAAGGTATCCAGAGGATTAACCTCACCCTCCTAGTGATTTGAAAAGACCGTGTCAAGGGATCACCCCAAACCTCCAAGAGATTTGTCAAAAAGGTATCGCAGGTGCCAATCACACACTCCTAGAGATTTAAAAAGAGTGTATCCAAGGAATCACCTTATAAATCGGAGAGTTTTAAAAAAAAGGGTATCCAAGGGACCAACCTTACTCTCTTGGTGATTTGAAAAGAGCCTCTGTAAGGGATATCACTCTCCAAGAGTTTTGAAAAGATTCTATACCCGGAATCAAACCAGGAGTTTTGAAAAAAAATAGCCAGGGACCCAACGTCACAAATGATAGAGATTTGAAAAGAGCGTACCCAAGGAATCACCGCAAATCTCAGAGAGTCCTGAAAAAAAAGGTATCCAAGGGACTAATCTCACCCTCCTAGAGATTTGTAAAGAGCATATCCAATGAATTACCACAAACCTCTGAGACTTTTGGAAAAATGGTATCCAAGGGACAACTTTGCCTTCGTAGATATTTGAAAAGATCATATCAAAGTCAAAGGGATCTCCCCAAACCTTCAACAGTTGTGAAATAACGGTATCCAAGGAACCAACATCGAATTCCTTGAGATTAAAAAGGAGCTTATCCAAGGGATCACCCCGAATCCCAGAGAGTTTTGGAAAAAAGGGTATCCAAAAGACCAACCTTACTCTCCTAGAGATTTCTAAAGAGCGGGTCCAAATGATCACCTCAAAACTCAGAGAGTTTTGAAAAAGAGGTATCCAAGGGACCAGCCTAACCCTCCTAAATATTTGAAAAGAGTGTCTCCTACAGATCACTCCAAATCTCCGAGAGTTCTAAAAAAAAATAAGGGGGATCCAAAAGACCAACCTCACCCTCCTAGAGATTTGGAAAGCACATTCAAGGAATTGCCTCGAGCCTCTGAGAGTTTTGAAAAAAGGGTATCCAAGTGACCAACCTCACCCTCCTAGAGATTTGAACAAAGCATATCCAAGGGATCACCTTAAATCTTCGAGAATTTTGAAGAGAAGGTATCCATGGGACCAACCTCACCCAACTAGAGATTTGAAGAGAGCTTATCCAAGGGATCACCTCAAACCTTTGAGAGTTTTGAAAGGTGTATCCAAGTGATCAACCTTACCCTCTGATAGTTTTGAGAAGAGCGTATCTATAGGACCAACCTTACCCTCACATAGTTTTGAAGAAAAAAAAGAAAAACGGTATCTTAGGACCACCCTCGCCCTCCTAAATATTTTAAAAGAGCGTATTCAGGGGATCCCCCAAAATCTCTGAGAGTTTTGCAGAATGTGTATAGAAAGGACAGCCCTCACTCTCCTGGAGATTTGAAAAGAGCGTATCGAATGGATCAGCCAAAAACCTCCGAGAGTTTTGAAGAAAGGGTATCCAAGGGACCTATATCATTCTCCTAAAGATTTGAAAAGTGCATATCCCAGGGATCACCCCAAGCATTCGAAGTTTTATAATAGGGTATCAAAGTGACCAACCTCACCCTTTAAGAGATTTGAAAAGAGCGTATCCAAGGGATCGCCCTAAACCTTCGAGTGTTTTGAAAAAAAAAAACGGTCTCCATGGTTCACCCTCTGCCTCCAAGAGATTTGAAAAGAGCATATCCAAGAGATCACCTGAAATATCCGAAAGTCTTGAAAATAGGGTACCCATGGGACCACCTTCACTTTTCTTTAAATTTGAGAGGAGAGTATCGAAGTGATCACCCCAAAACCACCGAGAGTTTTGAAAAAAAGGGTATCAAAGGGATCAGCCTCACCCTCCTAAAGATTTGAAAAGAGCGTATCCAAGGTTTCACCCCAAACCTCCGTGAGTTTTTAAAAAATAATGGGTATCCAATGGACTACCCTCACCCTCTTAGAAATTTAAAAAAAAAAAAAAACATATCGAAGAGATCTCCACAAACCTCCAAAAATTTAGAAAATAAGGTATCCAAGTGACGAACTTTACCCTCCTAGAGTTTCGAAAAGAGCGTATCGAAGGGATCACCACAAACCTCCAAGAGTTTTGAAAACAGTATCAAAAGGACCAACCTCATCCTTCTAGAGATTTGAAAAGATCGTAGCCAAATGATCCTAATAAAATATCCGAGAGTTCTAAAAAAAAAGGGTATTCAAGGGACCAATATCACCCTGCTAGAGATTTTAAGAGAGCGTAACCAATTGATTACCACAAACTTCCGAGAGTTTTAAAAAAAAGGGTATCCAATGGATGAACCTCACCCTCCTAGAGATTTGAAAAGAGATTATCGAAGGGAATACCCTAAATCTCCGAGAGTTTTGAAAAAGGGGTATAAAAAAGACCAACCTCACCCTCCTACAGATTTGAAAAACAACATATCCAAAGAATCACCCCCAAACATCCGAGCGTTTTAAATAAAAGAGTATCCAAGGGACCTACCTCACCCTCCTAGAGATTTGAAAAGATCGTAGCTAAAGGATCACCCCAAACCTCCGAGAGTTTTGAAAAAATGGTATCCAAGAGACCAACCTCACCCTCCTAGAGATTTGAAAAGAGTATATCCACTATATCACCCAGAATTTCCAAGAGTTTTGAAAAGTGTATCAAAGTGATCAACCATACTCTCTGAGAGTTGAAAAGAGCGTATCTTAGGGACTTACTTAACCGTCCGGGAGTTTTTAAAGAATGGTATCCAAGGGACCAACCTCATTCTCCTAGAGATTTCAAAAGAGCGTTTCCAAGGGGTTGTCCCAAACCTCCGAGATTTTATTAAAAAAGGGGTTTGACAGAAGCAACCTCACCCTCCTAGAGATTTGAAAAGAGTGTATAGAAGGGATTACCCAAAACCTCCGAGAGTTTTGAAAAAGTGTGTAAAAATTACCAACCTCATCCTTCTAGAGATTTGAAAAAAAAAGTATCCAAAGGATCACCCCAAAACATCGGAGAGTTCTAAAAAATATATGTATCTAAGGGACCAATCACACCCTCTGAAAGACTTCAAAGAGCTTATGCAATGAATCACCCCAAATTTCTGAGAGTTATAAAAATTGCATACAAGTGATTAACCTTACTCTCTGAGAGTTTTTGAAAAAGGGTATCAAATGGACCAACCTCACCTTCCTAGAGATTTGAAAATAGCGTATCCTTGGGATCACCCAAAACCTCCGAGAGTTTTGAAAAAAGGCTTTTGAATCGAGCAGCCTCACCCTCCTAAAGATTTGAAAAGAACGTATCCAAAGGATAACGCCGAACATTCGAGAGTTTTGAAAAATAGGGTATCCAAGTGACCAACCCCACCGTTCTTTAGATTTGAAAAAATCGTATCCAATGTGTCACCCCAAACCTCCGAGTTTCGAAAAATGGGTATCTAAAGAACTAACCTCATATATGTGTGTTTATAAACATGTGAAATACATCTAATAAATTTCCGTAATTTTCTATAGAAAAAAAATGTATTAGGTAACCAGCCTTTTAGGTTGTAGCTCTCTCCATAAGGAATCAAATTCTTAACCCACGATACTTTATTACAACATCTAGTTATACTACTATTTTGCAAATTATATAACCTTTTTAATTCCTAGCGAAGAATATAAATAGTCCATGCTATGTCCATTATAATAAAAAAAGAAAAAAAGAAAAAAAAAAGAATTTGCACAGAATCACACAGAGAAATTTCCTTTCCTAAACGCAGCCATAGGGCTTTTACGGTTTGTGGAAAATTCTCTGGACAGTAAGCTATGCTTACCTAAACTTTTCTGCCAGTTGGCTTTATCCTCGGAAGATTCAGTCAACGTCCCCACACTACACCGTAAAGTATAAATACAGTACATCGGCAAATAAAGCCGTATTCATTCTGTTCAATTCACTATAATTCCCTTCCAGTTTCTCCACACACAACCGCTTAATATAAAAACCTGTAGTCACGA
>NC_090729.1:51918902-51921402 GCF_036898095.1 Palaemon carinicauda
TTCCCAGTAATCAAGGTTCTTAACTTCTTTTATTCTAGCAGTAAAGGACCTTTGTGCACTTTCTAATCGTGCAATATCCTTTTGGTAGTGTTTGTACCATATCACATTGCAATACTCGAGTGTACTACGTGTATAAGTTTTGTACAGCATAATCACGTGTTCAGCTTTTCTTGTTATAAGTGTCTGAATAGCATTACCATTTTTGCTTTACATTTAGCCAACAGTTGTTATTTGGTTATTGCATAACATATTCTTGTTTAACATTACACCAAGGTCTTTGATTGCTTCCTTGTTTGTGACTGTTTCGTTATTAGGTTCCCTGTATGCATATAACATTCTTTCTCTGTTTGCATAATTTATTAATTCGAATTTATCGGAGTTTAATACCATCCTATTTATCTCCGCCCATACATATATTTTGTTTAGATCTCTTTGTAATGAGTTCCTATATTTATCACAAGTAATTTCTCTACTTATTCTTGTGTCATCGGTGAAACTTCTTACTACAGTCTTTAACATTACAGTCTATATCTTCGATCATAATAACAAACAGAAGTGCAGCTAATACCATACCCTGTGGCAAGCCAGATATTACCTGAGCTTCATCTTATTTTTCGTCATTTGCAACCACTATATGTTTACTGTTTGTAGAAATTCTTTTATCCATTTTCATTTCTTTATCTTAATATTACGCTTAACATTTTTTTTCTCTCATATATTATGGTCTACCTTATCAAAGGCTTTTGTAAAATCTAGATATACCACATCTGTGTCTTTTTCGTTTATCTTATTTTTATATATGTCTTCATTGTGTGCTAAGTTGGGTTTGTGTACTTTTTTCTTGCACAAACCTGTGTTGACCTATATTAGATAAATTATTTTTAACCAAACGTTTCATTATTTTCATTTGTATTACCCTTTCAAACACTTTCATAATATCTGATGTTAGACTAACAAGTCTATAACTGCTTGCCTCTAGTCTTGATCCAATTTTGAAAATGGGGGTTATATATGCTAATTTATGTTTAACATATATCTTGCTCATATCTACACTTTATCTTAGCAGTATTGCAAGCTGTTTTACGCTAGTGAGTGTATGTTTGTTTGTTTTTTGTTTTTTTTTCTTTTTTAACCAAATCGGTGGAACTCCATCTCGCCCGGCCGCTGATCCATTTTTAATCTCGCTTACAGCCTGCACAATATCTGCTTCATGAATATCTATATCCGTTAGATATTCAATATCTTCTCTCATTTATGTTTCATTATTATCATTCAGAATTCTTGGCGTGAATTCACTCTTATTTTTCTGCTAATATGTTGCATATTTTTTTTTATTGGTTAACCGTCCTTCAATTCTTAGAGGGCCTATTCCTAATCTCCCTTATTCATGTTTTTTTTTGCATATGAGTAAAGTCCTTGGGGGTTTTTCTTGAAATTTTCAAGTGTCCTTTCTTCTAAGTCCCTTTTTTCATTTTCTTTCGATTGTATATTCATTTTCTGTATTCTCTATCTTACTTTTTATTTCTCCCACTTTCCCGACATTTTTTTCTTTAGCAAAATTTATCTTCCACTTTCCAATTTTCTGGAATAAGATCCTTTTGTGTCTTGGTATGCATGTCTAATGTTATTTATTTTTTTTTTTCGTATATATTTTTCAACAATTGTTTCCAGTATTTTGTACAATATATCCGTATTTACCTGTATATTATCACTTCCTAATACATTTTCCCAATCTTTGTTTAATCGTTTATTAATTTCTGAATATTTTATATTCTTACCATAGAAATTATATTTTCCATATCTATCCCATGGTTTTATTCTTTTTTTTATCTCTGCATTCACTTGCTTTGGAATGGACTATCAATTCCGTGACACTGCGTTCTGAAATTACCCTGTTATACACTATCATTTCTTTACCTTAATTCACCTCATTCACAAATACTAAATCTAGGACATTGTCCTTTCTTGTTGGAATGTGGTTTATTTGTTGCATATATTGTTCTAATAGCATATCTCGAAGCTTTTCATAGTGCCTCTTATCTTCTGCGCTACTATTACTCTCTTTTTTATATGTATACCTACAACCACTTTCCTCTATCCGTTCTTTACAATCCACGAAAGGAAAGTTAAAATCTTCGGATAGTAGTATACTCCAGTCCTTATGGTTTCTGCATATATAATCTATTTGTTCTATTATTATGTCGAACTGCTTAGTATTTGGGAGTCTGTAAACTACAATATTCACTAATTTTCCATATTCCTATTCTACCGCAATCAATTCACATTCTGTGTAGCTGTGTTTTTCACAGACTTTTTCTTGATTTATGTCTCTTCCATATATTATGGTTCCCCCATGATTCCTATTTGTTCTGTATGATTTGTATGTTTGGAAACTCTTTATCTGGTCATCACTGCCAGACTCTTGGGAATACCATGTTTCACTTATATATAATATATCTATTTTTTCAATTTTGAGTAGTTCTTCTAAGAACTCTATTTT
>NC_090729.1:51931402-51938902 GCF_036898095.1 Palaemon carinicauda
ATTATGTTTGTTAGGAAAGTTTATTATGCTAGCTTAAACTATATCTGTCTATCTATCTAACTATATATATATATATATATATATATATATATATATATATATATATATATATATATATATATATATATATATATATATATATATATATATATATATATATATTTGGGCTTAGGCATGTCCGCCTGATGGATATTCCTTTCGGGTAACTTCTTAGGGTATATTTCGCTACGGTGATATTCCCAGAGAACTTTACCTTAAGGTATCCAGAATTCTAACTCCTGGAGCGAGTATCCCTAAATAAACTTAACATGGGATATCGCGTAATATCAGAAGATGTATTGTTGACACGCCATATAGCTACCTTCACCCCCGATAGATTTAACACTTTGAGGGGTCAAAGTGGCAAGAAAACGAA
This sequence comes from Palaemon carinicauda, assembly GCF_036898095.1. NCBI lineage: Eukaryota > Metazoa > Arthropoda > Malacostraca > Decapoda > Palaemonidae > Palaemon > Palaemon carinicauda. Next base: position 51,931,818 of record NC_090729.1, read on the forward strand.
AAACGAGAATGAAAGGAGAGCGTTAATAAAGTACCTCTCCTATCCCGCTTCGAGTGTGTATACAATGCCGCCGACGGCGCCATCTCTATTCCCTATCGCGTAGCTCAACTACTCCGTGTTTTCCCTGTGTTTTCTTCGTAATCTTGGATTATTTTATATTTCATGATGCTTTCTCCAGCCTCTTCTGCCTCTGGAAAGTTGAGCATTATCTTTATTATGTATAAATTTAAGCACCTGGTGTTTTGAAATAAATCAAAATTGATATTAACGTAAACAAGAGCTGCGACCTACTGGAGGCGTCCTGGATGCTTTCGCTTGCTATGCATGAGTCATTTAATTAGCCAGAGAGACGTTCCCGGTCCTTAAGCTTTAATAATTCTAGCTATTCAGCTTTACAAATAGGAATTCTTTATATGATGCCGTTAGTAATTCAGTTTCGGCGATTGAGGTGATCGATCCTAGCCTACGCTAGGCTTCGTGGCCTAGGCGTCTGGCTCTATTACTTTCATGCATGATATACAGATTTCCGAGTGTTTTGAATTTATTGAAGCTATATGCATTTTTATACATATAAGATATTGTTGAATATTTTCTTTTAAGATTGTATACGAGAGAGTTTCGGTGATTTAGGTATTCGATTCTCACTGCTCCTAGGCTAGTAGCCTATGGGGCTTTAGTATACTTTCGCACACTTCCCCGGTTGTTCTTTTCTCCTCTGGAGATTAAGTTCAATACCTTTTCCCTCTGAGTTAAGCCTGAGGCATAATCATAGTGGTTTTATCTGAATAGTATTCTGGTATAACTATATTAGAGTGTTTCTGTTCTATTCCTGTAACCAGAGTATCTGGTTTCAGGTTTGGGCAGAACATCAGAGTAATTAGTCTAAGGTCTGTATCTTTCTAGCATAGAGAATGAAATTCCTTTGCTAGGTTAGGAGCAGACATAGGAGGCTAAGCCTCCCTAGACCACATCCGAAGGTTTCTGTACGAGGTGATTACTTCTTCTAGTGATCTAGCAGACTAGTCCAGTGTTGTTGTTCTCGGATTGAAGGATAAGATTCTTCATTTCCCTGTGAATAACAACATGAAACTTTGTTTTGGTATTGAGGGAAGTGGCAAGCGTTGCTGACCTCCCTCATCTAGATAATCCCTAGGCTAGGATGAGCTTTCTTGGCCATTGAGATAAATCTCATACTAGAGCAGAGTTTGCAGGAACCTCTTTTCCCTTCCCCCCCCCATCCTTAGTAATAGCCTAGCTATTACAACTCTTGGCCGTCGTTCTACATTTGTACCTAGAGTAGGTTAGGATGTGGAACTGGCTCAGTCTTTTGCCGGCTGGCGAGATCGTGCCGGCCGGCAGAAGCCTAACTTCTGTAGAGTGTTCCCCAGACCTCCCTTGGTCTTACATCCATATCTGTCAGTAGAGCCCGGCAGGCAATGGATAGAAGGAAACCTGAATTTTACATTCTCCCCTTCCTTATGTTCACTCTTTCTGGATGGAGGGCTGTATGGCAGTACCACCTTATATTCTTACATCCATTCTGTTTTCTTTTTAGTGTATGTACCCCTAGCCCGGCTGCTGGCTTGAGTGGCCGGCAAGCCGGGCGGGTGGAAGTTCTCTGGCTCTTTTTTACAACCGGCCGGCATAGGTAGCCTACCATTGCCGTCCGGCAACAGAAGCACACCATAAGATCTACCGGCTGCTACAATTAGCGGCCCGCAGCCGCGTGCTATTGTTTATAGTTGCCGACCGGCAGAGAGTACCGGCCGCCACACAAACTGAAACAACAATCTGCCGCCCAATAGTCTAAAGGTAGTATACCTTGGAACTATATTGAGGTACGTGCCGGCTAGCACGGCAGGTTATTATATTGTATACAGGAGCCAGTATATTTACAGTATACTATACACTGCATGGAGAAAACTATAGTATGGAATATATTGTAACACTAAGTTCTTCCAACATGCTTGTGTTGCCTTTTACAGCCTTTTGTTGAGATCGTACAGAATGAAGAAAGTGAGTTCTTTCTTTATTAATTGTCCAGTATATTAAAATTCTTTATAATGATGTGAGCTGCACTTACATTTTCCTCTTGGAAATATGATAAAGGTTATTCTAGAATGAGATTCAACCTTAGTTTTAATATCTTTCCTTTCTAGCTTAGTTATTTTAAGCTGTATATATCCACATTAGTTATCCAGTGATATGACTTCACTTGATACTCATGGAATTTCTTCTCTTTACAGTAGGACCATCAAAAGTACGGGAGCATGTTTTGCAACGTACGCAGCAAGAACTTCTGTAGACACGAGTTGTGAAGGAGGCACGCAGCATGCGCAGTCACCAAAGGTGATCTCAGGTATTGTGACCCTCAGGTATGTATCATTTGCACTAACCTGATTACCGAGGCATTTGACACCCTTAAGTCGGCGGAGTCAAGGGACGCAGCTAGGGAAAAGCTTCGAACCTGGTTGAGGGGCTCCCAGAAGAATACTTCTGGCCCCTATCTTCCAAGCGAGAAGATGAGGGCTTACCTTTTTCCTAAGGCATTGGTGGATGCAGTGATTCCTCAGACTCATGCGGAGATCCCATTAGTTCAGATTCGAGTTGATTCTGAAGTATCGGATGCCCTACAAGACATCCAACTGGACAATAGGATGTCTGAGGTGTCTGAGTACACTGAAAAAGACCTTCTGGCAGAAGGCTAAGAAGAGGAGCTGACCCAGGCTCCTGATACTGAGGAAGAAGAAATTGACGAGGTGTCGGTTACATCTGTTCCGGCCCCTGAACCTGTTCCCTCTACATCGTCTGCTATCCCAGATGATCTGGGATGGACTCTCTCTTCCATCGTTGAAATGATTCAACAGATGCAGAAGAAGAATGATGAAAAGGAAGCTGCAATGAAGTTGGAGATGCAGAGACTTGCAGCGTCACGTGGGCCCCAGGAAAACCTCAACGTGAAGGATGTTCCTTTGTGCTCGGATGCCAATCCATGGAGGTATGCCGAGCACATGCCTATGACAACTGAGAACATTGTCATATTGGAAAAGTTGGGTTCAGTCTTGCCCGGACTGCTATGTCCATCTTAGAAAGGACCCAGCCTCAAAGGAAGAGAAAGAGCCAAAGGAGGTCATAGTTTTTTACCATAGTAAGGCACAGGCTTTACTGACGAACTCGATGAAAGAGAGGGGCTTATCAAACTCAAAGGTACCAGCTTTGAGTAAGAAGCATCCTTCCTTTGTGGCTTCTCCTACCAGAGCCTTTCCCTTTATGGAGAAGGGATATAAGGCTGCCTTGAAGGCGGTTGAGGCAGGGAAACCATATCCCTCATTGGAGGAATGTAAGCCGTTGTCCCTGACCTTACCAATGGACCAGAAAGACTGGAAGGACATTCATCTTACCTTCTCAGTCGGGAAGTTGGAGGCCGATATTGCCGGACTTCAGTTCGGTGAAGACCTTCCAAAGCTGTCCGATTTTCTCTTGCGTAGGGAGCAAGAGACAGAAGAGAGACTTGCTGCATCAATATCCTTATAAACGACTCTGGAGACGATGGCAAGTGACCCTAAGATCCAAGATATGTTCATGGTAGTAGCCAAAACCCATCTTGCCACGGTGGCAAAGGATCTCTATAGTTTTATCAAAGCTAGGAGAGCTTATAGAGAGTTCGTGTTCGCCTTGGCTGCAGTGAGGCACGAACCAAGGAAACTGATCTCCTCTTGTAATATGGGGTAAGGACCTCTTCCCTAACGAAGTGGTCAAAGAGGTAGTGGACAAGGCCGCCACGGAGAATAGGAACCTTCTCCAGAAGTGGGGCCTAACTCTTAAAAGAAAGTCTTCCCCGGCGACAGCAGTGCCTCAGATGGTGGCACCAACCCCAACCACGTACAAGTTGGTACCTCAAGCCATGACCACTCAGTCGCCGGCGTTCAACACAGCATTTGAAAGGCAGACAACTACCTTTCGCCCAAAAGCTAGAGGAACTGCCAGAGGTTCATCTAGACGTCCTTCAAGAGGAAGGGGGTTCAGAGGAGGACGCGGTCAAGGAGGGAAGGCCTCAGGTCCGCAACAGCAGAAGTGAGATGCTTCTAGTAGGAGGGAGACTTCATCTTTTTCTGGATCATTGTACCTTAGATCCCTGGGCCCACAGCCTAATCAAGAATGGACTGGGTTGGAGTTGGTACAGCACTCCACCTCCGTTTCCAAACTTCTTCCAACACTCTACCCCCGTTCTGGAAGAATATATTCCAGAACTCTTGGAGAAAAGAGTAATCCGAGGGGTAAAGTCCATCAATCTCCAAGGAAGGCTGTTTTGAGTTCCAAAGAAGGACTCAGAAAAACTCAGAGTCATTCTGGACCTATCGCCACTCAACAAGTTCATAGTAAACTACAAGTTCAGGATGCTGACACTTCAACACATAAGGACCTTACTGCCCTAACGGGCATATACCGTCTCCTAAGACTTGTCAGACACTTATTGGCACATTCCAATCAGTCATCACCTCTTCTCCTACCTAGGGTTCAAGCTACAACGAAGACTTTATGCCTTCAGAGCCATGCCATTCAGGATGAACATAGCCCCAAGGATTTTCCCGAAGCTTGCGAACGCAACTGTCCAGAAATTACGCCTTAAGGGAATCCAGGTAGTGGCCTACTAGGACGATTGGCTGGTGTAGGCAGCATCCAGGACAGAATGCATGTAAGCCTCCCAAAAGGTGATCCAGTTCTTGGAACATCTAGAATCCAAGCTCAACATGAAAAAGAAGGTTTTGTCAAGAGACTACTAGAATCCAAAAGGATATCAAGATGTGAACAGGAGAGAGTGCTTGGCTCTCTTCAGTTTGCCTCAATAACAGACCCTAAGAGCACAGCTAAAGGATGCAACCGGAGTTTGGGGAAAATATACATGAAACATGCGAAGAGATCTGAGAAGACCAATACCGACTCGTCTGCGAAAGCTTCTCAAGACGTGGTCCAAAGCCAAGCAACTAAAGAAATCGGTACTTCTTCAGCCACCTCCCCCCTCAATGACTATTCATACAGACGCTTCGAAGGAAGGGTGGGGAGGTCATTCTCGCCGGGAGAAAGTCCAAGGAACTTGGTCTAACCTATTCAGAAGTTTCATATAAAATTTCTGGAAGCCATGGCGGTACTTCTTACATTGAAGAAAGTTTCTCCTTACCACTCGATCCACATAGGATTGGTGCTAGACAGCAAGGTAATAGTGAGATGCCTGAATCAGCAAGGGTTGAGTTTGCCATCCTCCGGCTAGCCGAAACGAAGAGATGGCACTTGTCAGCTGTTCACCTTCAAGGGGTCCGCAATGTAATGGCAGACGCTCTATCCAGGCTCACGCCGATAGAGTCAGAATGGTCCCTGGATGCAGGATCATTCTCTTTCATCTCGAGTCAAGTCCCGGAACTGCAGAGAGACCTCTTTGCGACAAAGGACAACAGGAAGTTACATCATTACGTGTCCCCGTACGACGATCCTCTAGCGGAACCAGTAGACGCTATGTCCCTCGACTGGAGCAGATGGTCCAGGATTTAACTGTTCCCTCCACACAACCTTCTATTGAGAGTACTCAACAAACAGATCTTTCAATTGGAAAGCGGCAATAGTGGCTCACAATTGGCCGAACAGCGATTGGTTCGCTCTGGCTTTAGAACTACAGCTGAAGTTTCTGCCGCTACTAGATAGAGTTTTGACTCAGCGAGTTCAGAAGTCGACTGTCTAAGCTTCAACACAGAAAACCCGGAACCTGCAGCTCACTATTTTTTCTCCCTAGCGGTGAGAAAAAGATTCGGATATCAAAAGACAGTATAGACTTTTTTGAGGAATATAAGTCCAAATCTACCAGAAGACAATATGAGTCATCTTGGAGGAAGTGGGTGTCCTTTGTCAAGGCGAAGAATCCACAAAAGATCTCGACAGTCTTTTGTTTATCATTCTTCATCCACCTTCATGTACAAGGTTTAGCAGCCAACGCAATATCAACGTGCAAGTCCGCCTTGACAAGACCTATACTATATGCCTCCCAGGTCGACCTCTCTAATGACATTTTTAACAAAATTCCGAAGGCCTGTGCTAGGCTCAGACCATCAGCACTTCCGAAACCCATTTCATTGTCTCTGGATAAGGTTTTTCATTTTGCTTCAATGATGAATAATGAGGAGTGTGCTTTAAAGGATTTGACCCAAAAAGTTATATTTCTGTTTGCACTTGCTTCGTGGGCTAGAGTTAGAGAAATAGTAGCCCTCTCGAGAGAGGAAGGTCATGTTCAGTTCTTAGATGGGCGAGAACAAAACTTTTTTTCCGGACCCAAGAACGAGCAACCCACCAATAGGTTGGTCCCTGAAGAATCTACCCTCTGAAGGAAGATGCATCTTTATGTCCAGTGGAGTGCCTAAAGGTCTATCTTCGTAGAACTTCAGTCTTTAGGGGTGGACAGCTCTTTGGGGCCGAAACCTTAGGCTCAAATTCATCTCTGAAGCAACTAAGGGTGAAAATCTCCTATTTTATTCGCAGACCGGATCCAGATAGTACACCCGCAGGTCATGATCCGAGAAAAGTTGCCTCTTCCATAAATTTCTTTAATAATATGGATTTTGAACACCTTCGCACATACACTGGCTGGAAGTCATCCAGAGTATTCTTTAGACACAATGCAAAGCAAGTGGAGCAACTGAAGAGGTCTGTGGTAGCAGTAGGTAGTGTTCTTTAACCTGCTGTTTAAATCTGCGAGGAACAGTGAAATTGATTGGGATGCTTAATTCAGGGGTAGGTGTGTAGTCACGGACTATTTCTAGAGACTAAGTTTTAGGCCACAAAGGTGTCCTTATCAACTGTTCCATAGACAAAGGTGAACCAAGCATAAGTGCAGACACGTGTACCAAGTGTTTCTGACGCTAGTGTGATTGAGTAGTAAGACAGACTCTAATAACAATATTAATATTTTGATATTAAAAGTGGCGCATATATGTTTCCTTTTCAGATGAAAAAATATTTTCTGTTTTACTGTGATTTTTATGCTTATTTATTTGTTCATCCACATCTTATAATATTTATAATTGTCGATTGACCTATAT
>NC_090729.1:51948902-51961205 GCF_036898095.1 Palaemon carinicauda
ATATATATATATATATATATATATATATATATATATATATATATATATATATATATATATATATATATATATATATATATATATATAGATATATATATATATATATATATATATATATATATATATATATATATATATATATATATATATATATATATATATATATATATATATATATATATATATATATATCTATATATATATATATATATATATATATATATATATATATATATATATATATATATATATATATATATATATATATATAGATATATATATATAGAGAGAGAGTAATAGTAGCGCAGAAGATAAGAGGAAATTTGAAAAGCTTCAAGATATGCTATTAGAACACAATATGCAACAAATAAACCACATTCTAAGAAGAAAGGAAAATTTCCTAGATTTAGTATTTGTGAATGAGGTGAATTATGTTAAAGAAATAATAGTGTATAACACGGTAATTTCAGACCACAATGTCATAGAATTAATAGTCCATTCCAAAGCAAGTGATCGCAGAGATAATAAAAGCACAAAACTTTGGGAAGAATATGGAAAATATAATTTTTATAGTAAGAATATAAAATGGTCAGAAATAAATGAAGAACTGAAAAAAGAATGGAAAAATGTGTTGTTCGTAAGTGATAATATACAGGTAAATACGGACATACAGTACAAAATACTGGAGAAAATTGATAAAAAATGTGTACCGAAAAAAAACCAATAAACAACAGAAATGCATACCAAGAGAGAGAGAGAAGGATCTTATTTCAGAAAACTAGAAAGTTGAAAAAAACATCCCGCAAAAAAAAAATGTATGGAAAATTATGGAAATAAAAAGTAAGATAGAAAATGCAGAACAAAAGGTTATACAATCGAAAGAAAATGAAAAAAGGGACTTAAAAGAAAGGACACTTCGGAAAAAAAAAAAACACACACACACACACAAAGTACTTTACTCCTATTCAAAAAAGATGATTGTAGGGAGATTAGAAATAGGCTTTCTAAGAATTGAAGGACGGTTAACGAATAAAAGAAATGAAATATGCAAAATATAAGCAGAAAAATATAAGAGTGAGTTCACGCCAAAAATTGGGAATGAGAATAATGAAACAGAAATGAGAGAAGAAAATTTCTAATATCTAACTAATATAAATATTATTGAAGCAGATATTGTCAAGGTTATATGCTAAATAAAAAATGGATCAGCAGCCGGACCAGATGGAGTTTAAGCGATTTCGTCAAAAGAAAAACTGCGCACACTATCACGAAGCCACTTGCAATACTGCTAAAACAGTGTAGATATGAGTGAGATATATGTTAAACATAAATTACCTTATATAACCCCTATTTTCAAAAGTGGATCAAGACTAGAGGCAAGCATTTACAGACATGTTAGTATAACATCACATGTTATGAAAGTGTATGATAGGGTAATAGAAAAGAAAATAATGGATTATTTGGTTAAAAATAATTTGTTCAATATAGGTCAACGCGGTTTTGTACCCGGAAAAGTACACAAACCTAACTGATAGCACACTATGAAAACATATACAAAAATTTGATAAATAAAAAAGACACAGAGGTGATCTATCTAGATTTTGCAAAAGCCTTTGACAAGGTAGACCATAATATATTAGATAAAAAAAATGAGAAAGCATAACATTGTGGGAAAGATAGGAAAATGGGTAAAAGAATTCCTGGAATACAGAAAACAGATAGTGGTTGCAAATGCCGAAAAATCTGATGAAAAACAGGTAATATCTGGCGTGCCAAAGGGTACGGTATTAGGTGCACTTTTTTATTATGATCTCAGACATACACTGTGATGTTAAAAACTCTGTAGTGAGAAGTTTCGCCTATGACACAAGAATAAGTAGAGAAATTACTTTTGATGAAAATAGGAACTAACTACAAAGAGATCTAAACAAAATATATGAATGGGCGGAGATAAATAGAGTGGTATTTAACTTCGATAAATTCGAATCAATAAATTATATAAACAGACAAGGAATGGTACATGCATACAAGGGACCTAATAACGAGACATTCACAAACAAGGAAGCCATTAAAGACCTTGGTGCAATGTTAAATAACGGATTTTGAGCGAAGCGAAAAATCTATTTTTGGGTGAGATAGCCATGGCGTCCTCATGGAAGGATCCTTTTTGGTAGCTTCCTTGGGTAATCACTACTAGGATTTTCCCAGAGAATTAAACCACAGGTTATCACAGAATTCTAACTTCTGGAGCGAGTATCCTAAGGGTTTCCCCTTAAGACATCGTGTATCAACAGGGGACACGCATGTATTAACGTTCCACATAGCTATCTACACCCCATATAGAGTTAACGGTTCAATATGGCGGACAGAGAGCGGCTGGGAGCTGAGCCGCAGCCAATCTAGATGTGGCGATATCGGTACTCGCGATGTAAACAGACGGACGCCATTGCTTTTGATGACGTCACGTCCGTCCTCATCCGAAAGTCTGGAGCTCGCTCATCACCATGATACAGCGGCGCAGGGCGGGACCTGATAACAGACAGGGCGGGTCCATCAGGACGCCATGGCTATCTCACCCAAAAATAGATTTTTCGCTTCGCTCAAAATCCGTTTTTTGGGCTCAAGCCATGGCGTCCTGATGGAAGAGTACCAGAGAATTAGTGTATCGTGGTAGACTTTTTCCCCTTTATAAGTGAGTGCTAAAACATTGAGCCGAAAGCATAGTGGTCTATACTAGAGCTACCGTGAGGCAGTTGCCTTCCTGCCCCCCTGGCATGGAAGTCCCCACGGGCTATGCTGAGATCAAAGTGGTCATGGGAAGGCTATTCATATAGGCTGAAGGAACAATGAGATCCATAAGATAAGTCAGAGCGATTTGGTATTCGCGTCGAAACAAACTTGAAGAAGTGGTGGTTGTACACTTCGTGCATGGAGTTGACTCATCTTCATAATTGAGTAAGTATTCGCTAAGGAAACTTACTTGCTCTATATAAATAAATGCCCGGAGTAAATCCTGGCATTTTCCTTAACCAAGAATAAAGGGTAATAAAACTATGACAATTAGTATATTTCATAGTAAGAAAGGAGCAAAGGAGACGCACAAGTAATAAAATAGACATTTTATTAGATAATTGCAGGTAAATCAATACATGTCATGCAATAAATAGTAAAAAACATTTACATTGATAAAAATGTACATAGTCATAAAGGCATGCTCTTGAGTCTGAAAGGGAAGAATCAAGTATTAGTAGGCACTCGTTCTACGGAACGTTAGTCTTTATGTAACACACGTCATGCACGTGGCATGTAGCACTCATGTGGTAATCTACTATGACATTTCACCTGAGGTAAGAACAGTTAAAGAAAACACAAGGTGGTTTCTGCTTCACTACGTATCACTTGAGGGTCAACATAGGCACCCGACGAGTTAGAGTCCCTAATAACTCACTGTTCTAAGCAGAGTTCAGAGCAGGTTTCATAACACTACCTGCAGCTACCACAAAATGTTTCACTTCGTGCACTTGTTTCGCATAATGTTTAAAGAAAACACGCGAGGATTTCCAGCCTGTATAGTTCTTGAGGCTTTCGAAATCCATACTCTGAAAGAAATTCAGAGACGAAGCGACTTTCCTAGGATCATGACCAGCGGGTGTACTGTCTGGATCCGCTCTGCGAATGAAGTAGGTGATTTTTGCTCTCAATTGTTTCAGTGACAGGTCGCTGCCCGATGTTTCTCCTTTGAAGAGTTGGCCTCCACCAAAGTTTGAAGTTCTATGAAGATAGACCTTAAGGCTCTCTACTGGACATAGAGAGGCATCTTCCTTCAAGGGGCATATCCTCCACGGGCCCCATCGTTTGGTAGGTAATTCGTTCTTTGCGAGAAACGTCGGATCAGGGAAGAGGGAGAGGTCTCCTGAATCGTTGAAAACGATATGTCCCTCTTCTCTAGATAGTGCCACTATTTCGCTGACTCGGGCTCCCGAAGCTAGAGCGAAGAGAAATATAACTTTCTGAGTCAGGTCCTTAAGAGGGCATGAATCATTGTCCAAGTTGGAGGCGAAGTGGAGAACTTTGTCTAGAGACCAAGTGATTGGTCTCGGAGGGGGTGCCGGTCGTAAACGGGCACAGGCCTTCGGTAGTTTGTTGAAGATGTCGCTAGATAGATCTATTTGGAAGGCGTATGACAAAGGTCTAGTCAAGGCCGATTTGCAAGTAGAAATCGTGTTGGCTGCCAAGCCTTGTCCATGGTGATTTTCGAGGGGTTCTTTGCCTTGACGAAGGAGACCCATTTCCTCCAAGATGATTCGTATTGCCTTCTCGTGGATTCGGTCTTGTATTCCTCGAGGAAGTCTAGACTCTTCTTCGAAATCCCAAACCTTTTCTTAGCGGCTAGGGTGAGAAAATCATGAGATGAAGGTCCTTGATTTTCGATGATGAAGCGAAGACAGTCGACTTCTGTATTTGCTGGGAGAGAACTGGGTCCGGGAGGGGGATCAGCGTTGGCTGCATCTCCAGGATCAAGGGGTACCAGTTGCTGCGGGGCCACTTGGGAGCCACTAGAGCTGCTGTCCCTTTGAAGGTTCTCAATTTGGAGAGGACTTTCAGCAGAAGATTGGTGGGAGGGAACAGGTAAATCTTGGCCCATCTGTTCCAATCCAAGGTCATGGCGTCCACCGCTTCTGCTTTGGGGTCCTCGTACGGGGCTACATATCGAGGAAGTTGATGGTTGTCGCTCGTTGCGAAGAGGTCGATCTGGAGTTCTGGACTCGGTGAGAGATGAAGGAGAATGATCTTGCGTCTAGAGACCATTCCGACTCTATTGGGTTTGTCCGATATAGAGCGTCCGCGGTCACATTGTGGAATCCTTGTAGGTGAACTGCAGACAGGTGCCATTTCTTCCTTTCTGCCAGACGGAAGATTGTCAGGAGCACCTGATTTATCTTGGGCGATCTTGAGCCCTGGCGATTGAGACAACGCACTACCACAGAGCTGTCCAGGGTCAGGCGAATGTGTATCGACGGGGGCGGGGAGAGTTTTTTCAGCGTCAGAAGAACCGCCATGGCCTCCAAGATGTTGATGTGAAATGTCTTGAATAGGGGAGACCAAGTGCCTTGAGCCTGTTTTTGGTGGGAGTGACCTCCCCAACCCTCCAACGAAGCGTCCGTATGGATGTTGAGAGATGGAGGTGGGTGTTGGAGAGGAAGGGACCTTTTTAGGGCCCTCGCTTCTGACCACGGCTTTAGAAGAAGTCGAAGTCTGCTTGGGAGCCGTCTCTTGAGGTCTCTTCGAGCGATGGATGCGGAACGTCTCCAGACTCCCGCTGCATCCTTTAGCTGTGCACGAAGCACTGGGTTTGTGATCGAGGCGAACTGTAGAGAGCCTAGAACTTGTTCCTGCTGACGTCTCGAGATCCGTTTGGATTTTAACAGTCGCTTGACAGACCCTGCTATTTCCCTCCTTTTCTTTGCTGGAATGGAAAGGCGGTGTGACTGAAGATTCCAGTGGATGCCTAACCATTGGAACTTCTGAGCTGGAGATAGGCGAGACTTTTTCGCGTTTATCTGGAATCCCAGGTGTTCGAGAAACTGGGTAACTTTTCTGCAGGATTCTATACAATCCTCGGGCGAGGGCGCCCACACTAGCCAGTCGTCGAGGTAGGCCATCACCTGGACGTTTCGGATGCGGAGCTGTTGTACTACTGCGTCCGCTAGCTTTGTGAATATCCGAGGGGCCACGTTGAGTCCGAAGGGCATGGCCCGGAAGGCATAGCTTTTCCGTTGGAGTCGGAATCCTAGGTAGGAGGAAGCGTGATGGTTCATTGGTATGTGCCAGTATGCGTCCGCCAGGTCTATCGAGACCGTGAAAGACCCTCGAGGCAGGAGGGTTCTGATCTGTTGAAGAGTCAGCATCTTGAACTTGTTGTTCGATATGAATACGTTGAGGGGGGATATGTCCAGAATGACTCTGATTCTGTCTGAGTCTTTCTTGGGGACACAAAACAGTCTCCCTTGGAACCTTGTGGACTTCACCCTTCTTATCACCTTCTTGTTCAAGAGGTCTAGCACATATTCTTCCAGGAGGGGGGTTGAACGTTGGAAGAATTGCTGGAAGGTTGGGGGTGGTTGCGCCCAGCTCCAGCCCAGACCCTTCTTGATGATGCTGTGTGCCCAGGAGTCGAAGGTCCAGCGATCCTGGAAGTGGCTGAGTCTTCCTCCCACCGGAAGCACTTCATTGCTTCTGGTGTCCCGAGGACTTGCTGCCTCGGCCGCTAGCTCCCTGTCCTCCTCTGCCTCTGGAGGGCCGGCGAGAGGAATCTCTGCTGGAACCCCTGCCTGAGCTTCTACCCTTGGGACGAAAGGTAGTGGAGTGCTGCTCGAAGGCGGGGTTGAAGGCCGGTGATGAGGACAAAACCGGCTGTGGGACCAACTGAAAGGTCTGTGGCGGCTGAGCGGCCACTTGGGGAGTAGCGGGTGCCGGAAACTGACGTCTGTGCTGACGTTGCTGGGGTCTATGCTTCGACTGCTTCCTCTTAGGCTGAGGACCGTCATCCTGAGAGGGCTTTCTCTTCCTAGACATGCCCCATTTGTTGAGAAGGTTCCTGTTCTCAGATGCGGCCTTGTCTGTGATCTCTTTCACTAGATCAGACGGGAAGAGGTACTTGCCCCAGATTTTGGAGGAAATCAGTTTCCGGGGTTCGTGTCTGACAGTGGCACTGGAGAACACGAATTCTCTGCAGGCTCTACGAGCTCGCATGAAGTGGTAAAGATCCTTGACTAAGGTTGCCATATGAGATTTGGCGAGGACCATGTAATGGTCAGGGACTCTGGTGTCACCAGCCATTACGTCCATCTGGACCTGGAGAGTGAGAGATGCTGCCAGCCTCTCCTTCGTTTCCTGTTCCCTATGAAGGAGGTGATCGTTTAGCTTGGGGAGGTCCTCATTAAACTGACGTCCAGCAACGTCAGGATCTAGTTTGCCCACCACGAAGGTGTGTTGCACATCCTTCCAGTGTTTGGTGTCGGGCGGGGTGACTGCGGAGAAAGGTCTGCATTCCTCCAATGCAGGGCAGGATTTTCCTTCTTCTACAGCCTTAAGGCAGGCAGCGAAGGCCTTTTCCGTGAAGGGTATCACCACTTCATCGGGCGCAACGTAGGTGGGGTACTTCTTGCTCAGACCTGGAAGTCCAGAGCAGGTAAAGCCTCTGCTCTTAAGCGCTTTGGCAAGCATAGCCTGGGCCTTCGAGAGATCGAACACTATTTTCTCCTTCGGTTCGGTCTCTTCCTTTGAGGATGGTTCTGAACGTAGACGGACGTAACAGTCCGGATACGCCTCAAAGCGGGGGAAGAACTCCACTTCTTCCAGGGGTATGGAACCGATCTTATCGCTGACGAAGATCTTGTCGTCAGCGATGACCATATGCTCGGCGAATCGCCACGGATTGTCGCTCGAGCATGCGGGGAGGTCCTTGATGGAGATTTTGCGAGGTTCCTTGGAACCTCCCATCGACCGAATGATCTGGTGAGTTTCTTGGAGCTTCTGCTCCATCACGGATTCAATGAGCCGAATCATATCCTGTGCCGTAGGTAGAGGAGTCGTGGTGGAGGACGTAGACGGGAGAGACACTTCCGTCGGTGTAGGAGTAGAAGGGGGGATGGAGGGAGGGGCATCCTCCTTATCGGACTCGGTATACACTACCCGGTCCTCTTCTTCATCATCCTCCCCTTCACCCTGGGCCATAAGGGTTTTCTCGGTGTCCTCCGAGATCTCTGACATGCGTTCATCATGTTCTGAATCCAAGTGACAATCATTCATGGACTGAGCCATGACAACATCAGGTTCCACTGTAATCTGGACTACGGGGATCTGTTCGACTGGGACCACTGAGTCTGGTGAGGCCTTTGGGAACAGCAAAGACCTCATTTCTTCTGTGGCTAGGTATGGTCCAGTGGCGTTCTTTTGAAAGCCACGTACCCACTTGCGTAGGTTGTCCCGAGCAGTGTCCCGAATTTCCGCTGAGGGAGAATCATAGAATGCTTTCTGTAAGCATTCTTGGCAGACCGAACAGGTGGTGGGGCCCCAGTACTTGAGATCCCCTCTCTTGTGAGCACAAGGGGCGTGTGTCCTACACGCCGTGTGTCCATAGAAGTGTGGCCGACGGACCACGCAGAAGTCGTGGTCACACGTGACGTACTCCTCCTTTAAAAGAAAGAGACGATGAGTATTGTAGAGTCATAATATGGCTCGTATATAAAGTTAATTATTAACAAGTTAATATTAACATAAATTAATTGTGATGCACAGAAGGGTGGGTGAAAGGAGACAGACGCATGCCTCGTGTAACCCGCCCGGCTGGTTGCCGTAGCATCGGACAGTCCCAGGTGGCCGTAGGCCTCCATGGAAGGTGTCTTGATAATGGGAATTCCATCTAGAATAACCATATTATAGACTAGGCTTGAAATCTTATCAAGAAAGTCTGGGGATCATGAGATCCTAGTAAGGTTCCGGCAACCAGACGTGCCAATTACACGTAGCGTGCTGGAAAGATGAAACACGCAAGAAGACAGAGTGAAAACTGAACAAAGTGTACGATTCCGTACCAGTTTGTCTGCGTAACAAGCCGTCTAGGTGCGGTTTTTAGGAGCTATCGCTAGTAAGATAGCTGAGAGAAGGGGTGCAAGGCATCTTGCCGCCTGCCGGACGGGTCCGGCATACCCCCGGCGCGGACGCGCAGAGCTGCAGAGTTTCTGGCATTCAAGAATGATATTCTATGGTCAAAGAAGCCAGAGTGGCGGCAGCCGGTAGCGGCGGCCGCCGGCAAGGAGCGGCGGTTCCGGCAGCCGGAGGCAGTCGGAGGGTGACAGGGGTAAGGATAAAGGAGCATAGCCGGGGCGCGGGGCGGCTGCTAGTGCCGGCACTCCGGGAGGGGTCGGCAGTGTGCCGAGGCTATGAGGGAATGGAGAGGCCACGGCGGTAAGCCAGCGGCCAGCGGCGATCCCCCGGCACTCGGGGGAAGGCGGCAAGGATAAGGAAGTCACCCGTAGCGGCGGTAATGCCTGGGTAGAGGCGGCAAGGGACAAGCACCAAAGATGGAGGTGGGATGGCAAGGCTGTATTAGCCTAGTCAAGACACCTCTGGAAAAGGTACCACCATGATAGAGGTGAATCTATCATCCTAAGCAGGGGCCGCAAAGGCCGGGGGCTAAGGCAGTCCAAGAGAGGACAGGGTGTACCCAAGAAAGGGGTGGAGACTCTTCATGTCGACCAAATGATAACTGACTCCATAGCACTATGGAGGGTCTATGTATCAGAGCGGACAACACTGGGAGCACCACGGGGTCCAGCACTCAGCCTAGGGTGGAGTGTAGGACAGGGGACATATGAAGCCTAACCTACTGGTAGGTTAGGCTAGGCAAGAGATAGGTTGGGGGGGAAAAGGGTCTTCTTATAAGAAAGGATGCGTTATGCACCAGAGCGGCCACCTAGGAAGGGAGATGCTCACCCTAACCTATAGTAGGTGGACCAACTGAAAAACGGTGCACGCGTATATTTCAGCAAGTACATAAACCAGCCCTCCCAACCTAACCTGGATTAGGGTTGTTAGACCCTAATCAAGGAAGGGAGAAGACGTATCGCAAGGAAAAGGTCAAGGACCGATTCAGCTTAAAGGAGGTGATCCTACCTTTAAGGCCCGCAACACTAAGGGAGGGGTCATTCCCTTAGGTGGGGAGGCGATACAGTACTCTGAGGAGTCTTGTCCTATCACATGTAATAGGGTACAAGATTACCAGAAGGAAGCCCTAGGGCTAGGGATGAAGAGAGCATATAGGGGTCCTATCATAAGGTTAAGGTTAGCAAGGCACTCAAGATAACCTACCCCTTTATGTCCCTGAACGAAAAACACTTGCATCACTGTCAATGGTATTGTAAAATAATGCCAAAATCTTCATAACTAACACTAGGATCACTGAAATATCATGCATTAACACTGGTATAGGCTCACTGGCCTAGGGGCTAATCAAAGCCTACTGGTATGGGGTCAGCGAAGACCCTAACTAATGCGTCAAAACACGATAAAAGTTCCTAGCTATGAGGAACTAAATAACTAATAGCGCTGATTAGTAATTTATATACCGGTAAGGCTGTTGCGGCTAACTAAATAAGGCATGCAAGCAACAGCAGCATCATAAAATGGCGCTGACCGGTCTGGCAAAGCTCTGCACAATTATGCAAATATCTCGAAAAGTAAGATTAACTTTACGATCAGAGCTTATTTAAACAATACTTAAACCTTTGTACTCAACTTTCCAGAAGAAGGTGAAGCTGAAGGTTGAGACATGGCGAGGATGCAAGCAGATAAAGTCGCACAAAGGGAAAAATACGTCCAATCGAGCGAGCTACTAGCAAAAGGAATGAGGACGGACGTGACGTCATCAAAAGCAATGGCTTCCGTCTGTTTACATCGCTGAGTACCGATATCGCAACATCTAGATTGGCTGCGGCTCAGCTCCCAGCCGCTCTCTGTCCGCCATATTGAAGCGTTAACTCTATATGGGGTGTAGATACGTATGTGGCACGTTAATACATGCGTGTCCCCTGTTGATACACGATGTCTTAAGGGGAAACCCTTAGATACTCGCTCCAGAAGTTAGAATTCTGTGATAACCTGTGGTTTAATCTCTGGGAAAATCCTAGTAGTGATTACCCAAGGAAGCTACCAAAAGGATCCTTCCATCAGGACGCCATGGCTTGAGCCCAAAAAGGAATATGTTACATAACGACCAAATAGCAACACTGTTCGCTAAATGTAAAGCAAAAATGGGTATGTTATTCAGACACTTAAAACAAGAAAAGCTGAACACATGATTATGCTTTCAAAACTTATGTATGTAGTACACTCGAGTATTGCAATGTAATATTGTACCCACACTACCAAAAGGATTTTGCACAATAGAGAGTGTATTAAAGTCCTATACTGCTAGAATGGAAGAAGTTAAGGACTTTGGCTACTGGGAAAGACTGCAATTTTTTAAAACTTTACAGTCTAGAAAGGGGAAGAAACGCTACATGATATTACAAGCATGAAGCATGAAGATAAGGAATTACTGAAAACATCATGAGCTAAAAATATCAGAAAGAGCAAGCCGAGGGTGATTAATAGTGCCAAAACCTATACAGGAAAACTAAATAAGAACACAGGACATTAATCCACTACACACCACCATCGATAGTGCTGCAAATATTTAATGCTCTGCAGTTCATCTAAGAAACATCAGGAGTGAGTGCAGATGTTTTTAGGAATAAGTTCGATAAATACCTAAGATTCATTCCAGACCATCCAAGACTGGAAGATGCAAAATACACCGGAAGATGCATTAGCAACTCTCTGGTGGATATTCGAGGTGCCTCACACTGAGGGACTTGGGAGAAACCAAACATAGAAAAAGGCAATAAGGCAATAAAGTAAGGGGCTTTAACGAGTCGTATAGACATTCGACCTGTCATAATATTACTTTTCAAATGATAATTCAAGAGCATATTCATATACAGTATTTACATGTTTAAAGCATTATTTTTGTTTTAGTTTTTAACATGATTTTAATAAATATAACAGTGCTGAATATAGATAAAATGGTTCACCAGAGGATAGAAATGTAAAGTTTTATTGGATGTACGTCAAAGTAATTTGTAACTTAATGTTTATATACAATAGTGTCATAGGATTACCACGAAACCTGTTCAATAACCACAGAAAAATAATCATAGGTTATGAAACCAAAAAAATTTAAGTACATTTATAAATCATTAATCAGGTGGAAACATTTATAAATATTAGATAGCGATGATCAATCACCAATTTTAGGAAATTCCAAGTTGTGACTGAGTGTGCAAAATGGATAAAATACTCCAACAGTTATCTATCTATCTACAGTGTATATATATACTATATATATATAATATATATAATATATATATATATAATATATTATATATATATATATATATATATATTATATAGTATAGTTATTAGTATAGTATATATATATATATATATATAATATATATATATATATATATATATATATAATATATATATATATATATCTATATATTATATATATATATATTATATATAATATATATATTGTAATTCATAACTACTTTAAATATTTTGTTCGTGGTTTTTGTCAATTGTTTTAATTAAAGTCACCGAAAAGTTCTCTTGGAACATTCTTTTCTCCGGCCAAGGTTTTGTTTGTGTTATTTGTATAGTGTTTATTCACCGTATTCTTTTTTGCTTTTCATG
>NC_090729.1:51966705-51971705 GCF_036898095.1 Palaemon carinicauda
TAGTTGTAGCAAAAGAGTGGGGGAATAGAGTGGGTGGATGTAAAACGGAGCTAGTGAGGGTTGAAGAGCTAATAAAACCGGGGGTAAAAAGTAAAAATCAGGAAAGGTTGAAAATGGCATATGACGAGGTGAGAGTTAGAGAAACTGGTAATTTAGAGGAGGAGAGGAAGTTAGCAAAAGAAAATTTTGTTGGGATTGCAAGTGATGTATGTGGCAAGAAGGTGGTTGGAGGCAGCATAAGGAAGGGCAGTGAATGGTGGAATGAAGGAGTGAAGGTAAAAGTGGAAGAGAAAAAGAGGGCTTTTGAAGAATGGCTGCAGAGTAATAGTATAGAGAAGTATGAAAAATATAGAGAGAAAAAGGTGGAAGTAAAGCGCAAGGTACGTGAGGCAAAGAGGGCAGCTGACCTGAGGTGGGGTCAGGGACTGGGTCAGTCATATGAAGAGAATAAGAAGTTTTGGAAAGAAGTGAAGAGAGTAAGGAAGGCCGGCGCAAGAATTGAAGAGACAATGAAAGATGGAAAAGGAAGGTTGTTAAAAGGAGAGGAGGCAAGGAAAAGGTGGGGGGAAATTTTTGAAAGTTTGCTGAATGTTGAGGATAATAGGGAGGCAGATATAATTGCTGTTCCAGGTGTTGAGGTGCCAGTGATGGGAAATGAGAATGAGAGAGAGAGTACAATAGAGGAAGTGAGGAGAGCACTAGATGAAACGAGAGTAGGAAAAGTATCTGGTATGGATGGTGTGAAAGCTGAGATGTTGAAGGAAGGGGGTGTGACTGTATTTGAATGGTTGGTGAGATTGTTTAATATGTGTTTTGTGTTGTCAATGGTACCAGTAGATTGGGTTTGTGCATGTATTGTACCACTATATAATGGTAAGGGAGATGTGCATGAGTGTTATAATTCAAGAGGTATTAGTTTGTTGAGTGTAGTTTGAAAAGTGTATGGTAGAGTACTGATTTATAGGATTAAGGATAAAACAGAGAATGCAATCTTGGAAGTACAGGCTGGTTTTAGAAGAGGTAGGGGTTGTATGAATCAGATTTTTATAGTTAGGCAGATATGCGAGAAATATTTAGCAAAAGGTAAGGAGGTGTATGTTGCATTTATGGATCTAGAGAAAGCATATGATAGAGTTGATAGGGAAGCAATGTGGAATGTGATGAGGTTATATGGAGTTGGTGGAAGGTTGTTGCAAGCAATGAAAAGTTTCTACAAGGGTAGTAAAGCATGTGTTAGAATAGGAAATGAAGTGAGCGATTGATATCCAGTGAGAGTGGGGCTGAGACAGGGATGTGTGATGTCGCTGTGGTTGTTTAACTTGTATGTTGATGGAGTGGTGAGAGAGGTGAATGCTCGAGTGCTTGGACGAGGATTAAAACTGGTAGGCGAGAATGATCATGAATGGGAGATAAATCAGTTGTTGTTTGCAGATGATACTGTGCTGGTAGTCAACACAGAAGAGAAGCTTGACCGACTAGTGACAGAATTTGGAAGGGTGTGTGAGAGAAGGAAGTTGAGAGTTAATGTGGGTAAGAGTAAGGTTATGAGATGTACGAGAAGGGAAGGTGGTGCAAGGTTGAAGGTCATGTTGAATGGAGAGTTACTTGAGGAGGTGGATCAGTTTAAATACTTGGGGTCTGTTGTTGCAGCAAATGGTGGAATGGAAGCATATGTACGTCTGAGAGTCAATAAAGGTTGCAGAGTGTTAGGCGCAGTTAAGGGAGTAGTAAGAAATAGAGGGTTGGGCATGAATGTAAAGAGAGTTCTATATGAGAAAGTGATTGTACCAACTGTGATGTATGGATCGGAGTTGTGGGGAATGAAAGTGATGGAGAGACAGAAATTGAATGTGTTTGAGATGAAGTGTCTGAGGAGTATGGCTGGTGTATCTCGAGTAGATAGGGTTAAGTACGAAGTGGTGAGGTTGAGAACGGGTGTAAGAAATGAGTTAGCGGCTAGAGTGGATATGAATGTGTTGAGGTGGTTTAGCCATGTTGAGAGAAAGGAAAGTGGCTGTCTGCTAAAGAAGGTGATGAATGCAAGAGTTGATGGGAGAAGTACAAGAGAGGCCAAGGTTTGGGTGGATGGATGGTGTGAAGAAAGCTGTGGGTGATAGGAGGATAGATGTGAGAGAGGCAAGAGAGCGTGCTAGAATGGCGAGCGATTGTGACGCAGTTCCGGTAGGCCCTGCTGCTTCCTCAGGTACCTTAGATGACTGCGGAAGTAGCAGCAGTAGGGGACTCAGCAGTATGAAGCTTCATCTGTGGTGGAAAATGTGTGAGGTTGGGCTGTGGCACCCTAGCAGTACCAGCTGAACTCGGCTGAGTCCCTGGTTAGGCTGGAGGAGCGTAGAGAGTAGAGGTCCCCTTTTTTATTTTGTTTCTTGTTGATGTCGGCTACCCCCCAAAATTGGGGGAAGTGCCTTGGTATATGGATGGATGGATCCGGTGATTAGATAGCTCAACAAACCTCACTCGCGTAAAGACCCAAGGATCACACATTGAAAGAAAATAAATTAAAATTGTTATGAATTATGAAAAATTTCCGGTTCAAACTTTACCAGGCATTGTAAAATAATGAAATAAAGGTTAGGTGCACAACATTTATAATACCATTATTCCAAAACATTCCATGAATAATGAAGCAACTACAAAATCAGACACATAACTCATTCACGTCCTATGGTGTGAACCTTGGAGATATGTCTCCGTAGTTTCATCCCAATGCCTCTAGTAGCATAGCAGTTACGATAAATTAGAATTTACATAAGAACGGTGTCAATTCCTTAGATATGTTTGACTGAGTTATTGAGCTATTTTGGCTTGTTTCCCGCTAAATTGGGTTTCAAGAAGAAGTTAATGCTTATAAAACTTATGAAGAACTTTCCAATGGGAATATTTACAATATTTTCCGTTATCAATATCTATAGCCAGTTGACATTATTTTCTACGAAAATGAGGGAGATAACTGTGAAAACTGTTCAAGAGACTTAGGTTATACTAATAAATTACACTTTTCACATAAATTACATGTCAATAATATGAGTACTGGTAACTAAGTAGTTTCCTCAATTGAAATATATCTAAACGTAAATTACAGCATGTACACACTTCATCTACTTCATATCCTTAACACAGTTTTTAAATGCACCTCTTTAAAGTAAAGGGTTAGAAAGTGGTCTCTTGGGGGTCTTCGGTCTCAAGCTAAAGAGGAGGAAGTGTTGACGGAATTGGGTACTTATTGATCTCGCCGCAAGTGTTTTTTCTATTTCAGGAGAAACGTTATTATATGATTTGATTTTGATAACCAGCTGTTATATGAAATTGCTATCATTTGATGTATCTAGCCAATTAATGCGCGGAGGCTCTTTGCGTCAATAGGCTCAGGAGAAGATGATGATGATGATTATGATGAATATATATATATATATATATATATATATATATATATATATATATATATATATATATATATATATATATATATATATATATATATATATATATATATATATATATATATATATATATATATGCATACACACACACACACACACACACATATATATATATATATTATATATATATATATATATATATATATATATATATATATATATATATATATATATATATATATATATATATATATATATATATATATATATATATATATATATATATATATATAAAAGGGACACATGATAGGAACGTGCAATGTCTCAAGAAGACATTCAGGCCAGGAGGAAAAAAGATTAAAACAATCCAAATATAATGTAAAAACAGGTACTATTGTTAATAGTCTTTTTCAGCATATAAATTATTGTAATCACAACATTAATTGAAAATATGGTTAAAAGAAATATCACTGAAAAATTTTTAATTAAGGAAACTTTTGTAGACCTGCTTAACAGGTCTACAGAACAACATTTGTAAACAAGGAGCTTTTAGGTGATTCACTAATCTTCCCTGTTAATGCGTCATCAAAGAGAATTCTGTGTATTCGTAATGCATTTCCAATTCTTAATACCTTAAGGAGGTGTGATCACAATAGGTAAACTCATTGATAATTCTTCCATTCTTATTTCTTATGGACTGCTGTCACACACACATACAAACACACACACACACACACACACACGCAGACATATACTGTATATATATATATATATATATATATATATATATATATATATATATATATATATGTATGTATAAATGTATATATATATATATATATATATATATATATATATATATATATATATATATATATATATATATATATATGTGTGTGTGTGTATATATATATATATATATATATATATATATATATATATATATATATATATATATATATATATATATATATATATATATATATATATATATATATATATATATTCATATTTATACAGTGGAGATATATATATATATATATATATATATATATATATATATATATATATATATATATATATATATGTATATATATATATATATATATATATATATATATACAAATTTTGGGGGGCATTATGCCCACATTTAGGTATAGGATTTACACTTAATTTTGCTTTATGTATTGCTTTTATGTTTGAAATATTTACGTGTCTGCCTTTTTAGTGAACGTTGCTGAACAATCAACGGTCACTGGGATATTGTGGAAAGTTTCCGTCCTCCAAAAGTAAATAAAATATATCTTTGTTGCAGCATCATGATGAAAGTTTTGAGTTGTCTTCTTTACCTTAGATGATCTTCTGTGTCGCTTGATAAATTCCATTAGTTTCGGAATTGGTGTGCTTTGTAGACGAAAAGTTTCCTTTGCAGCCGATGACTCTTTATCGCAATGAAATATTGTGGTTTTCCGACCCTCATTCAAGATATATTTTCTTCAACACTGAATAAAAGAATACTCTGTCAGTAAAAACGTTTCTTTGAGAATCGTGGAGTCTAATAAGCGATTGAAATTCTTTAGTTTTTCATACATAATTTTTTAA
>NC_090729.1:51981705-51999205 GCF_036898095.1 Palaemon carinicauda
GCAGAGCCGGACGGCATTGGTCAAGGAAGCCTGAATTAGTTTCTCCCCTTCCTTATATGCACTCTTTCGGTTGCCGGGATTGGAGGTTGTGTACACTCTTATCCCGGCATCCATTCTAATTTCTTCTAGTGCTGTACCTGTCCCGGCTGCCGGCCTATGAGGCCGGCAGCCAGGCAGGTGTAATCCTCTGGTTCTTTTGCTGCCGGCTGGCATCGGTCTTGTACCTTTGCCGGCCGGCTTATGTCAGCCCTTGTCTGCCGGTCACCATGAGTGTGGCCGGCAGCTGGGTACTACCTTGTGTAGTTGCTGGCCGGCAGCCATTGCCGGCCAACACTGGCTGTTACCGGCCGGCAGTTGCTGCCGACCGGCACATGCATTTGAACCAGAGTGCTGCCGCCCTATAGCTGTTAAGTAGTATACTTTAAAGCTAGTTGTGGTGTGTGCCGGCCGGAAAAGGCAGGACGGCACACATCCCCCTATACTGTACTAGTATTCTTCTGTATAGCATATACAGTAAGAGGAAAACTATAGTAAGGGTTTTGGTACAGCACTGTGTCTTCTAACACTATTGTGTTTTCTTGCACACCCCTTTGCTGTTGCCCTCAGATAGGAAGCTGAGTTCTTCCCTGTCTATTATCCAGGATTTTAAAATCATTGATTAGGTGTGAGCTCCACCTGTTTCCTCTGGAAACCTTGCATTGGTTACTCTAGAAGAGATAAACCATTTTGATTTTATTATCTGGAAGGCTGCAACAATGGGTTATGAGGGAAAAACAAGTGTGTGTCTTTCCTTTATGAATTGTTATGCTATACTATGCATATCCAGTGATACATAGTTCACTTGATACTCATGGACATTTCTTCTCTTTACAGGAGGACCCTCCGAAGTGCGGAAATGTTTTCTGCAATGTCCGCAGCAAGAACCTATGACGACATAAGTGTTGTAGGAGACATGCAGCATGCGCTGTCTCCAAGGATGATCTCCAGTATTGGGACCCTCAGGTATGTACTGTATGCACTAACCTGATTACTGAGGCTTTTGATTCCCCTATAACGGCGGAATCAAGGGATATGGCAAGGGAAAAGCTTCGTACTTGGGTAAGGGGCTTCAAGAAGAACACCTCTGGCCCTTATCTTCCAAGTGAGAAGATGAGGGCGTATCTTTTTCCCCAGGCATTAGCTGATGCAGTGATTCCCCAGCCTCAAGAGGAGATCCCTCAAGATCAAGTCCAGGTGGACGTGGAAGTCGCAGTTGCGATGCAAGACATCCAGTTAGATGACAGGATGTCTGACCTGGACGAACGTTTTGAACAAGACCTCCTGGCAGAAGGTCAGGATGAAAGTCAAACCCCAGATGTCGTAGAGGATGAGGTCGACGAGGTGTCAGCTATTCCGGTTCAGATTCCGGATCCTATCCCCTCAACATCGGCCGGTCTCCCAGTAGAACTGGGACAGGCCCTCTCTTCGATTGTTGGAATGATCCAACAAATGCAGAAGGAGAATCAGGAGAAGGCGGCTGCTATGGAACTGCGTATGCAGTCCCTGGCAGAATCACGTGGGCCCCGGAAAGGGCTCAATGTGAAAGACCTTCCCGTATGCTCAGATGCTAACCCCTGGAGGTATGCTGAGCACATGCCAATGACGACTGGAAAGATCGTCATCTCGGATAAGCTGGGTTCAGTTCCCCTAGAGGAGGTGGAATTTTGGCCCAGCAAGGCATCATATCCGGACTGCTATGTCCGGCTGAGAAAAGAACCAGCTTCAAGGGAGGAGACAGAGCCGAAGGAGGTCATAATTATGGACCACGCTAAGGCTCAAGCCCTACTTTCATCCTCGATGAAAGAGAGGGGCTTCTCTAACTCGAAGGTAGCTGCATTGAACAAGAAGCTCCCTTCTTTTGTGTCCTCTCCTGCTAGAGCCTTCCCCTTTTTACAGAAAGGGTTTGCGGCTGTCCTAAAGGCAGTCGAGGCCGGCAAGCCTTGCCCCTCCCTGAAGGAGTGTAAACCCTTGTCGCTGGCCCTGCCTATGGACCACAAAGACTGCAAGGATGTCCATCTGACATTCTCAGTGGGAAAGTTGGAGGCTGATATTGCCGGACGGCAATTCGGCGAGGACCTCCCCAAGCTGTCCGACTCTCTTTTAAGAAGAGAGTTCGAGACAAAAGAAAGACTGGCTGCCTCAATGTCTCATCAGACTACTCTTGAGACGATGGCAAGTGACCCCAAGGTCCATGAAATGTTCATGGTAGTGGCTAAGTCTCACCTAGCCACAGTGACGAAGGACCTTTATAGCTTCGTCAGGGTAAGGAGAGCTTGCAGGGAGTTCGTGTTCACCGGGGCTTCGGTGAGACACGAGCCAAGGAAGTTAATCTCCTCCAACATTTGGGGAAAAGACCTTTTCCCTACCGATGTGGTCAAAGAGGTTGTTGATAAGGCCGCCGTGGAGAATAGAAACCTTCTCCAGAAGTGGGGCCTGGCTATCAAAAGAAAATCTTCCCCGGATGAGGGTCCTCAACCAAAGAGGAAGAATATGAGGACTAGGCTACCGTCTCGGTCAGCCAAGCCTTTTAGACAGCAACAGCAACTGCAATTGCCATTGCCTCCAGTGCCCCAGATGGTGGCACAAACCCCGACTACTTTTCAGTGGGTACCGCAGGCTGTGCCAGGTCAGTCAACCACATTCACCCCAATGTTCGAAGGACAGTCTTCTTCCTTTCGTGCAAAACCTAGAGGAGCAGCCAGAGGCTCGTCTATGCGCCCCTCAAGGGGAAGGGAATTCAGAGGTGGTCGTGGTCAGGGAGGCAAGACCTCAGGACGGCAGTCCAAGTGAAACGATACCGGTAGGAGGGAGACTGATGAAATTTTGGGATCGCTGGACCTTCGATCCCTGGGCCCAAAGCCTACTCAAGAATGGACTGGGCTTTAGCTGGTACAGCACTCCACCCCCGTGCCTTCGGTTTTTCCAACACTCCACCCCCGTTCTGGAGGAGTACGTTAAAGAACTGTTGGAGAAAAAGGTGATCTGAAAGGTGAAGTCCATCAAATTCCAAGGGAGGCTGTTTTGTGTTCCCAAGAAAGACTCGGAAAAGCTCAGAGTCATTCTGGACTTGTCGCCACTCAACAAGTTCATAGTGAATTGCAAATTCAAAATGCTAACACTGCAACACATAAGGACCTTACTGCCCAAGAGGGCATACTCAGTCTCTATAGACTTGTCAGACGCCTATTGGCACATTCCAATCAGCCGTCGACTCTCCCCCTACCTAGGGTTCAGGCTACAACGGAGACTGTACGCCTTCAGAGCCATGCCATTCGGGCTAAACATAGCCCCAAGGATTTTCACGAAGCTTGCGAGCGCAGCTCTCAAACAATTACGCCTAAAGGGAATTCAGGTAGTAGCCTACCTGGACGACTGGCTGGTGTGGGCAGCATCCGAGACCAAATGCTTGCAAGCTTCCAGTCAGGTGATCCAGTTCCTAGAGTACCTAGGCTTCAAGATCAACAGAAAAAAGTCTCGACTTTCTCCATCTCAAAAGTTCCAGTGGCTGGGAATCCACTGGGACCTTTTGTCACACAGTTTCTCCATCCCGACGAAGAAAAGGAAGGAGATAGCGGGTTCTGTCAAGAGACTTCTAGATTCCGAAAGGATATCAAGACGCGAAAAGGAGAGGGTACTAGGCTCTCTCCAGTTGGCTTCAGTGACAGACCCAGTGCTAAGAGCACAGCTAAAGGATACAACCGGAGTTTGGAGAAGGTATGCATCAAACGCGCGAAGAGATCTGAGAAGATCAGTGCCGCCTCGGCTACGTACTCTTCTCAGGCCTTGGTCCCAAGCCAGACATCTAAAGAAGTTGGTTCTTCTTCAGCCACCTCCCCCGTCGATGACGATTCACTCAGACGCCTCAAAGGAGGGATGGGGAGGTCACTCTCATCGGAAAAAAGTCCAGGGGACTTGGTCCAAGCTATTCAGGACCTTTCATATAAACTTTCTAGAAGCTATGGCAGTGCTCCTTACCTTAAAGAAAATCTCCCCGCGTCACTCGATCCAATTAAGATTGGTGATGGACAGCGAGGTGGTTGTGAGATGCTTGAATCAACAAGGGTCGAGGTCACCACCTCTCAACCAAGTGATGTTAGCCATTTTCCGATTGGCGGAAAAGAAGAAGTGGTACCTGTCGGCAGTTCAACTTCAAGGAGTCCGCAATGTGACAGCGGACGCTCTATCCAGGTTCACACCGATAGAGTCGGAATGGTCCTTAGACGCAGGATCATTCTCCTTCATTCTGAATCAAGTCCCAGAACTGCAGATAGACCTCTTTGCGACGAAAGACAATAAGAAGTTGCCCCTGTACGTGTCCCCGTACGAGGACCCCTTAGCGGAAGCAGTGGACGCGATGTCCCTCGACTGGAACAAATGGTCCAGGATTTATCTGTCCCCTCCTCACAACCTTCTGTTGAGGGTCCTCAACAAACTGAGATCCTTCAAGGGGTAGCGGCAATAGTGGCCCACAAGTGGCCGAACAGTATGTGGTTCCCCTTGGCGTTGGAACTACAGATGAAGTTTGTGCCGCTACCACATCCAGTTCTGACCCAGCGAGTCCAGAAGTCAACTGTCTGCGCTTCATTACAGAAAACCCGGACCCTGCAGCTCATGATTTTCTTGCCCTTGCGGTGAGAAAGCGTTTCGGGATTTCGAAAGCCAGCATAAACTTCCTAGAAGAATATAAGTGCAAATCGACTAGAAGGCAATATGAGTCATCTTGGAGAAAATGGGTGGCCTTTGTAAAGGCAAAGAATCCGCAGGAGATCTCAACAGACTTCTGCTTATCTTTCTTCATCCACCTCCATGGCCAAGGGTTGGCAGCTAACACGATTTCAGGGTGTAAATCTGCTTTGATGAGACCCATTTTATTTGCCTTCCAGATCGACCTAGGTAACAAGATCTTTAATAAAGTTCCGAAAGCCTGCGCTAGGCTCAGACCTTCAGCACCTCAAAAGCCCATCTCATGGTCTTTAGACAAAGTTCTTCATTTCGCCTCCCTGTTGAGCAATGAAGAATGTGCGTTAAGGGATTTGACGCAAAAAGTTATTTTCCTATTTGCACTCGCGTCCGGGGCCAGGGTTAGTGAGATCGTAGTCCTCTCGAGAGAGGCAGGTCGTGTTCAGTTCCTGGATGGGGGGGATCTCAACCTGTTTCCGGATCCTGCGTTTCTTGCCAAGAATGAGTTACCCACCAACAGGTGGGGTCCCTGGAGAATCTGCCCTCTGAAAGAAGATGCATCTCTATGTCCAGTAGAATGCCTAAAGGTCTATCTTCGTAGAACTTCAGACTTCAAGGGTGGTCAACTATTCAGGGGAGAAACATTAGGCTCAAATTTATCTCTGAATCAACTCAGAGCGAAAATCACATATTTTATTCCCAGAGCGAATCCTGACAGTACACCCGCAGGTCACGATCCGAGGAAAGTTGCCTCATCCCTAAATTTCTTTAATTGTATGGATTTTGAACATCTCCGTTCATACACGGGCTGGAAGTCTTCCAGGGTGTTCTTTTGCCACTATGCGAAGCAAGTAGAGGAACTTAAGAGATCTGTGGTAGCAGTGGGTCGTGTAGTTAACCCTACTGTTTAACTCTGCGAGGAACAGTGGTCTTAATTAGGACGATTAAGTCCAGGGTGAGTGTGTAGGTACATACTGTACTACAAAATAAAGGAGGGCACCAAGTGCCTACATAGACTGTTCCTTCTTTCAAAGGTGAACCTAGCATAAGTACAGACATGTGTGCCGAGCGTTTCTAACGCTAATGTGATTGATTTTTAATACAGACTTTTATGACTTGATACCTCGGTATCTTATTAAGTGGCGTTTAATTGTTTTTCTTTCAGATAAACAAGTTCTGGTTACTATCATACTTATGCTTAAAGTTTTGGGTTATCCTCTTTTATATATATATATATATATATATATATATATATATATATATATATATATATATATATATATATATATATATATATATATATATATATATATATATATATATATATATATATATATATATATATATATATATATATATATATATATATATTTGTTGTTAACCTGTCTGTTTATTGTCTGTCAATAAACCTGTTCTTGAGAACCTTGCGTCTCTTTCACCTGTGTCAATTTATTGGTATAATTGAGCATTTAATTCTATGTATCTTATCTGGGATAATTCTGATAGAATTGTTCTGTTATGCAAGCTATGTTGCATTGGTTTATGTAAGTCCACTAATGAGAGGACTCCGTCCCATAAAGGGACGAGGGCGGTTTTATTAGTTTCTTCCTATGCGGATATAAGCCTTTGTCCAATACAAGTATTGTGCGGATTACTGGTCAATATATATTGACGCAGTGGTTCTATACAAACTATGCTTTACTTAATATAGGGCGAGACCACTATATTAGCTTGCCTGGTATTCATATATAGGTATATGTACTCCTTCGAGACTTTTCCAGAGTCTAGTAGGACTCTTCCCTGTAGGGGGCAGGAAGCTCTAACATAGTTTATAGTTAGTTGAAAAGATGTATAACGGTAACATCTTAGGTCTCTTGGTCTAGTCGACCGGGAAAAAATTACATCCGGGGAGTACGGCACGTTCTGAGAATCCACAGATACAGTAATGCTCTGGTACACTTCCATCAGTACGACAGGGCTTGAGCCCAAAAAACGGATTTTGAGCGAAGCGAAAAATCTATTTTTGGGTGAGATGGCCATGTCGTCTTGATGGACCCGCCCTTGCCTTTCTAAGAAAGGGCTGTAGGACCCCTCCGTACATACAGTATCTGTAGCACCTCGTGTACCTTACAAGGAATAAAGATGGCGCCAGGATTGGCGCCAGGCACCCATACGAATCGGAGGATAAGGAAGCCTTGGGAGCGGCTCACCTTTTTCTTTCCCGAATTCGTATCTCGCCAATCACCTCCTACGAGACGAAATCTCTGTCCAGGATGTAGATTGCCATGTGGCGTGTCTAGAATACGTCCTCTGATATGTCGCGATATCCCTTTTACGAGGGATACTCGCTCAAGGAGTTAGAATTCTGGTACCTTAAGGTAAATACTCTGGGAATATCGCCGTAGTCGTAATATACCCTAGGAAGCTACCCTATAGGAACTTCCATCAGGACGACATGGCCATCTCACCCAAAAATAGATTTTTCGCTTCGCTCAAAATCCGTTATATATATATATATATATATATATATATATATATATATATATATATATATATATATATATATATATATATATATATATATATATATATATATATATATATATATATATATATATATATGTTTACATATATATATATATATATATATATATATATATATATATATATATATATATATATATATATATATATATATATATATATATATATATATATATATATATATATATATATATATATATATATATTTTTGGGCTCAAGCCATGTCGTCCTCATGGAAGTTCCTATAAGGTAGCTTCCTAGGGTATATTACAACTACGGCGATATTCCCAGACAATTTACCTTAAGGTACCAGAATTCTAATTCCTGGAGCGAGTATCCCTCCTGAAAGGGATATCGCAACATATCAGAGGACGTATTCCTGACACGCCACATGGCAATCTGCACCCCGAACAGAGATTTCATCTCGCAAGGGGCGATTGGCAAGAAACGAATTCGGGAAAGAAAAAGGGGGAGCCGCTCCCAAGGCTCCCTATCTCCCGATTCGTATGCGTGCCTGGCGCCAATCCTGGCGCCATCTGTATTCCTTTTTGCGTAGCTTAACAACTCGGTGTTTTTTCCTGTGTTTCTCGCAAATCTTGGATTCATTCTACTTTTCATGGCTTCTCCGTCTTCGTCGGCCTCTGATAAGTTGAGTATAATGTCTTATATGTATAAATGTAGGCTCTTGGTAAATCTTTGAGTGATTAATAGGATTAATCTTTGATACAAGAGCCGTAGCCCACCGGAGGCGTCCTGGAGGCTGTCGCTCGCTAGGTATAAGTTTAGTTAGTCAGAGCGACATTCCCGGTTGTTTTGCTTTAATAAATTTTAGCTATTTAGCATTACATAGGATTTCCTTCGTGCTTAGTATTATTTTGGCGAAGTATTCGCCATTCTGGCCTACGCTAGGCCATGTAGCCTAGTCGTTTGATCCTAGTACTTCATGCATGATTTTGGTTTTTCCGAGTGTAATAAAAATTTTATTGAAGCTTTAGGCTATGTTTTATACATTTAAGACTGTGTGGAATATTTCCAAGATAGTATACGAGTGAGTTTTGGTGATTTAGGTAATCGATTCTCTTGATGCCTAGGCTAAGTTGCTTATGGAGCCTTAGTATACTTTATCATACTCCCCGGTTGCTTTCTTTACTTCGGAGAAGGTATGCAATCCCTTTCCCTCTGTTTAAGCCTTGGGCTTATCCCTAAGTGGTTTTTTTCCGAATTTATTTTCGATAAAACTATACTGGGGTGTTACTGTACCTTCCTGTTCCAGTAGTATGGTTCAGAGAGGGACAAAACAACAGAGTTTTTTAGTCTGAGTCTCTGTTTGTCTGGCTTGGGGTAGAGTCTACCCCGCTGGCCTGACACAGACAAAGGGGGCTTAGCCTCCTTAGGTCACTACCGAAGGTTTCTGTGGATATGATTCCTTCTTTTGTGATCTACCAGACTAGTCCTTGTTGCTGTTCTCGGGGAAGGATAAGTTTCTTTCCCTGGGAGTAGCAACGCCTTCCTTGCTTTGGTGCTCTGGGAGCTGGCAAGTATTGCTGGCCTTCCCCCTTAGATCTCCCTTAGGCTAAGATAAGTTTCTTGGCTGCGGGTGATCCGTCACTAAAGCAAGGTTGTTAGGACCCTCTTGTCCCTTCCCCCTCTATCTCCGTAATGGCCTAGCCATTACAATACTGTACGTCGTTCTACATCTGGACCTAGTATAGGTTAGGATGTGGAATTGACTCAGCCCCCTGCCGGCCGGCAGCTGCAAGGGTCTTATTTTGAGTGCTGCCCGGACCTCCCTTGGTCCCTCATCCATGCCTGCCTGTAGAGCCAGACGGCATTGGCCAGGAAGCCTGAATTAGTTTCTCCCCTTCCTTATATGCACTCTTTCGGATTGCCGGGCTTTGAGGTAGTGTACACTCTTATCCCGGCATCCATCCTATTTTTCTTCTAGTGCTGTACCCGACCCGGCTGCTGGCCTCTGAGGCCGGCAGCCGGGCAGGTGTAGTCCTCTGGTTCTTTTGCTGCCGGCTGGCATCGGTCCTGTACCTTTGCAGGACGGCTAATGTCAGCCCTTGTCTGCCGGTCACCAAGAGTCTGGCCAGCAGCTAGGTACTACTTTTTGTAGTTGCCGGCCGGCAGCCATTGCCGGCCGACATTGGCTGTTGCCGGCCGGCAATTGCTGCCGACCGGCACATGCATTTGAACCAGAGTTCTGCCGCCCTATAGCTGTTAAGTAGTATACTTTAATGCTAGTTATGGTGTGTGCCGGCCGGCACGTATCCTCCTATACTGTACTAGTATTCTTCAGTATAACATATACAGTAAGAGGAAAACTATAGTATGGGTTTTGGTACAGCACTGTGTGTTCTAACACTTTTGTGTTTTCATGCACAGTCCTTTGCTGTTGCCCTACAGATAGGAAAGTGAGTTCTTCCCTGTCTATTATCCAGGATTTTAAAATCATTGCTTAGGTGTGAGCTCCACCTGTTTCCTCTGGAAACTTTGCATTGGTTATTCTAGAAGAGATAAACCATTTTGATTTTATTATCTGGAAGGCTAAAACAATGGGTTGTGAGGGAAACACAAGTGTGTGTCTTTCCTTTCTGAATTGTTATGCTATACTATGCATATCCAGTGATACATAGTTCACTTGATACTCATGGAAATTTCTTCTCTTTACAGAAGGACCCTCCGAAGTGCGGAAGTGCTTTCTGCAACGCCCGCAGCAAGAACCTCTGCGGACATGAGTTTTGTAGGGGACACGCACCATGCGCTGTCTCCAAGGATGATCTCCGGTATTGGGACCCTCAGGTATGTACTGTGTGCACTAACCTGATTACTGAGGCCTTTGATTCCCCTAGGACGGGGGAATCAAGGGATATAGCTAGGAAGAAGCTTCGTACTTGGGTAAGGGGCTTCCAAAAGAACACTTCTGGCCCTTATCTTCCAAGTGAGAAGATGAGGGCGTATCTTTTCCCTAGGGCATCAGCTGATGCAGTGATTCCCCAGCCTCAAGAGGAGATCCCCCAAGTTCAGATCCAGGTGGATGCTGAAGTCGCGGTCGCGATGCAAGACATCCAGTTAGATGACACGATGTCTGATGTGGACGAGTGTCTGGAGGAAGACCTCCTGGCAGAAGTCCAGGATGAAGTTCAAGCCCCAGACGTTGTAGAGGTAGAGGTCGACGAGGTGTCGGCTACTCCGGTTCAGATTCCGGAGCCTATTCCCTCAACATCGGCCGGTCTCCCAGTAGAGCTGGGACAGGCCCTCTCTTCTATTGTTGGAATGATCCAACAAATGCAGAAGGAGAATCAGGAAAAGGCGACTGCAATGGAACTGCGAATGCAGTGCCTTGCAGAATCACATGGGCCCCAGAAAAAGCTCAATGTGAAAGACCTTCCCTTGTGCTCAGATGCTAACCCATGGAGGTATGCTGAGCACATGCCGATGACTACTGGAAAGATCGTCATCTCGGATAAGCTGGGCTCAGTTCCCCTGGAGGAGGTGGAATTCTGGCCCAGCAAGGCATCATATCCGGACTGTTATGTCCGGCTGAGGAAGGAACCAGCTTCAAAGGAGGAGACAGAGCCGAAGGAGGTCATAGTGATGGACCATGCTAAGGCTCAAACTCTACTTTCATCCTCGATGAAAGAGATGGGCTTCTCTAACTCAAAGGTAGCCGCATTGAACAGGAAGCTCCCTTCCTTTGTGTCCTCGCCTACTAGAGCCTTCCCCTTTTTACAGAAAGGGTTTGCGGCTGTACTAAAAGCAGTCGAGGCCGGCAAGCCTTGCCCCTCCCTAGAGGAGTGTAAACCCTTGTCGCTGGCCCTGCCTATGGACCACAAAGACTGGAGGGTTGTCCATCTTACGTTCTCAGTTGGAAAGTTGGAGGATGATATTGCCGGACGTCAGTTTGGCGATGACCTCCCTAAGCTGTCTGACTTTCTTTTACGAAGAGAGTTCGAGACAAAAGAAAGACTGGCTGCCTCAATGTCTCTTCAGACTACTCTCGAGACGATGGCAAGTGACCCCAAGGTCCATGAAATGTTCATGGTGGTGGCCAAGACTCATCTGGCCACAGTGACGAAGGACCTTTATGGATTCGTCAAGGCAAGGAGAGCTTGTAGGGAGTTCGTGTTCACCTCGGCTACGGTGAGGCACGAGCCAAGGAAACTAATCTCCTCCAACATTTGGGGAAAAGACCTTTTCCCTACCGACTTGGTCAAAGAAGTTGTTGATAAGCCCGCCTTGGAGAATAGAAACCTTCTCCAGAAGTGGGGCCTGGCTATCAAAAGAAAGTCTTCCCCGGATGAGGGTCCTCAACCAAAGAGGAAGACTATGAGGACTAGGCTACCGTCTCGGCCAGCCAAGCCTGTTAGACAGCAACAGCAACTGCAATTGCCATTGCCCCCAGTGACCCAGATCGTGGCACAAACCCAGACCACTTTTCAATGGGTACCCCAGGCCGTGTCGACACAGTCCACGGCATTCACCCCAGCGTTCGAAGGGCAGTCTACTTCCTTCCAAGCAAAGCCTAGAGGAGCAGCCAGAGGCTCGTCTAGACGCCCCTCAAGGGGAAGGGGATTCAGGGTTGTCGTGGTCAGGAAGGCGAGACCTCAGGACGGCAGTCCAAGTGAGGTGATACCGGTAGGAGGGAGACTTCTGAAATTTCGGGATCGGTGGACCTTCGATCACTGGGCCCACAGCCTACTCAAGAATGACTGGGCTGGAGCTAGTACAGCACTCCACCCCCGTGCCTTCAGTTTTTCCAACACTCCACCCCCGTTATGGAGGAGTGCGTTCAAGAACTGTTGGAGAAAAAAGGTGATCCGAAGGGCGAAGCCCATCAATTTCTAAGGGAGGCTGTTTTGTGTTCCCAAGAAAGACTTGGAAAAGCTCAGAGTCATTCTGGACTTGTCGCCACTCAACAAGTTCATAGTGAATTACAAATTCAAAATGCTAACACTGCAACACATAAGGACCTTACTGCCCAAGAGGGCATATTCCGTCTCTATAGACTTGTCAGACGCCTATTGGCACATTCCAATTAGCCATCGACTCTCCCCCTACCTAGGGTTCAGGCTACAACGAAGTCTATACGCCTTCGGAGCCATGCCATTCGGGCTAAACATAGCCCCAAGGATTTTTACGAAGCTTGCGAGCGTAGCTCTCAAACAATTACGCCTAAAGGGAATTCAGGTAGTAGCCTACCTGGACGACTGGTTGGTGTGGGCAGCATCCGAGACAGAATGCTTGCAAGCTTCCAGTCAAGTGATCCAGTTCCTAGAGTACCTAGGCTTCAAGATCAACAGAAAAAAGTCTCGACTTTCTCCATCTCAAAAGTTCCAGTGGCTGGGAATCCACTGGGACCTTTTGTCCCACCGTTTCTCCATCCCGGCGAAGAAAAGGAAGGAGATAGCGGGTTCTGTCAAGAGACTTCTAGATTCCGAAAGGATATCAAGACGCGAGCAGGAGAGGGTACTGCGCTCTCTCCAGTTGGCTTCGGTGACAGACCTAGTGCTAAGAGCACAGCTAAAGAATGCAATCGGAGTTTGGAGAAGGTATGCATCAAACGCGCGAAGAGATCTGAGAAGACCAGCCACTTCGGCTAAGTACTCTTCTCAAGCCTTGGTCCCAAGCCAGACATCTAAAGAAGTCGGTTCTTCTTCAGCCACCTCCCCCGCCGGTGACGATTCCCTCAGACGCCTCGAAGGAGGGATGGGGAGGTCACTCTCATCGGAAAAAAGTCCAGGGGACTTGGTCCAAGCTATTCAAGACCTTTCACATAAAACTTTCTAGAAGCTAGGGCAGTGCTCCTTACCTTAAAGAAAGTCTCCCCGCGTCACTCGATCCACATAAGGTTGGTGATGGACAGCGAGGTAGTTGTGAGATACTTGAATCGACAAGGATCTAGGTCACCACCTCTCCACCAGGTGATGTTGGCCATCTTCCGATTGGCGGAAAAGAAGAAGTGGTACCTGTCGGCAGTTCACCTTCAAGTAGTCCGCAATGTGACAGCGGACGCTCTATCCAGGTTCACACCGATAGAGTCGGAATGGTCCTTAGACGCAGGATCATTCTCCTTCATTCTGAATCAAGTCCCAGAACTGCAGATAGACCTCTTTGCGACGAAAGACAACAAGAAGTTGCCCCTGTACGTGCCCCGTACGAGGACCCCTTAGCGGAAGCAGTGGACGCAATGTTCCTCGACTGGAACAGATGGTCGAAGATTTATCTGTTCCCTCCTCATAACCTTCTGTTGAGGGTCCTCAACAAACTGAGATCCTTCAAGGGGTAGCGGCAATAGTGGCCCACAAGTGGCCGAACAGCGTGTGGTTCCCCCTGGCATTAGAACTCTAGCTGAAGTTTGTACCGCTACCAGATCCAGTTCTGACCCAGCGAGTCCAGAAGTCAACTGTCTGCGCTTTATTACAGAAAACCCGGACCCTGCAGCTCATGATTTTCTCTCCCTAACGGTGAGAAAGCGTTTCGGGATTTCGAATGCCAGCATAGACTTCCTTGAGGAATATAAGTGCAAATCTACTAGAAGGCAATATGAGTCATCTTAGAGAAAATGGGTGGCCTTTTGTCAAGGTGAAGAATCCGCAGGAGATCTTGACAGACTTCTGCTTATCTTTCTTCTCCACCTCCATGGTCAAGGATTGGCAGCTAACACGATTTCAGCGTGTAAGTCTGCTTTGACAAGACTCATTCTATATGCCTTCTAGGTCGACCTAGGTAACGAGATCTTTAATAAAGTCCCGAAAGCCTGCGCTAAGCTCAGACCTTCAGCACCTCCAAAGCCCATTTCATGGTCTTTAGACAAGTTCTTCATTTCGCTTCTCTGTTGTGCAATGAAGAGTGTGCGTTAAAGGATTTGACACAAAAAGTTATTTTCCTATTTGCACTCGCGTCCAGGGCTAGGGTTAGTGAGATTGTAGCCCTCTCGAGAGAGGCAGGTCATGTTCAGTTCCTGGATGGAGGAGAACTGAACCTGTTTCCGGATCCTACGTTTCTCGCCAAGAATGAGTTACCCACCAACAGGTGGGGTCCCTGGAGAATCTGCCCTCTGAAAGAAGATGCATCTCTATGTCCAGTAGAATGCCTAAAGGTCTATCTTCATAGAACTTCAGACTTCAAGGGTGATCAACTATTCAGGGGAGAAACATCAGGCTCAAATTTATCTCTGAATCAACTCAGAGCGAAAATCACATATTTTATTCGCAGAGCGGATCCTGACAGTACACCCGCAGGTCAAGATCCGAGGAAAGTTGCCTCATCCTTAAATTTCTTTAATTGTATGGATTTTGAACATCTCCGTTCATACACTGGCTGGAAGTCTTCCA
This sequence comes from Palaemon carinicauda, assembly GCF_036898095.1. Lineage (NCBI taxonomy): Eukaryota > Metazoa > Arthropoda > Malacostraca > Decapoda > Palaemonidae > Palaemon > Palaemon carinicauda. The sequence goes on from NC_090729.1 coordinate 51,996,309, forward strand.
GAGTGTTCTTTCGTCACTATGCGAAGCAAGTAGAGGAACTAAAGAGATCTGTGGTAGCAGTGGGTCGCGGTGTTAACCCTACTGTTTAACTCTGCGAGGAACAATTGTCTTAATTGGGACGATTAATTCCAGGGTGAGTGTGTAGTTACATACTGTACTACAAACTAAGTGGAGGCACTGTGTTGCCCATGTAGACTGTTCCATTTCCGAAGGTGAACTTAGCATAAGTGCAGACATGTGTGCCGAGCGTTTCTAACGCTAATGTCATTGATTTGTAATACAGACTTTTATGACTTTGATACCTCGGTATCTTAAGAGTGGCATTCAATGTTTTTTCTTTCAGAAAAACAAGTTCTGTTTACTATCATACTTATGCTTAAAGTTTTGGTTTATCCTCTTCTTATGTATATATATATATATATATATATATATATATATATATATATATATATATATATATATATATATATATATATATATATATATATATATATATATATATATATATAATATATATATATATATATATATATATATATATATATATATATATATATATATATATATATATATATATATATATATATATATATATATATATATATATATATATATATATATATATATATATATAATTGTGGTTAACCTGTCTATTTATTGCCTGTCAATAAACTGGTTCTTGAGAACCTTGCGTCTCCTTCACCTGTGTCAATCTATTGGTATAATTGAGCATTCATCCTATGTACCTTATCTGGGATAATTCTAATAGAATTGTTCCTTTATGCAAGCTATGTTGCATTGGTTTTCCTCTTATGCGGATATAAAACCTTTGTCCAATACAAGTATTGTGCGGAGAATTGGTCGATATTTCATATTGACGCAGTGATTCTTTACAAACTATGCTTTACTTAATATAGGGCGAGACCACTATATTAGCTTGCCTGGTGTTCATACATAGGTATATGTACTCTTCGAGACTTTTCCAGAGTCTAGTAGGACTCTTTCCTGTATTGGGCAGGAAGCTCTAACATGGTTTATAGTTAGTTGAAAAGATGTATAACGGTAACATCTTAGGTCTCTAGGTCTAGTCGACCGGGAAAAATTACATCCGGGGAGTACGGCACGTTCTGAAAATCCACAGATACAGTAATGCTCTGGTATACTTCCATCAGGACGACATGGCTTGAGCCAAAAAAACGGATTTTGAGCGAAGCGAAAAATCTATTTTTGGGTGAGATGGCCATGTCGTCCTGATGGACCCGCCCTTGCCTTTCTAAGAAAGGGCTGTAGGACCCCTCCCTACATACAGTATCTGTAGCACCTCGTGTATGCTACAAGGAATACAGATGGCGCCAGGATTGGCGCCAGGCACCCATAAGAATCGGAGGATAGGGAGCTTTGGGAGCGGCTCCCCCTTTTTCTTTCCTGAGTTCGTTTCTTGCCAATCGCCCCCTGCGAGATGAAATCTCTGTTCGGGGTGCAGATTGCCATGTGGCGTGTCAAGAATACGTCCTCTGATATGTCGCGATATCCCTTTCATGAGGGATACTCGCTCCAGGAGTTAGAATTCTGGTACCTTAAGGTAAATTCTCTGGGAATATCGCCGTAGTTGTAATATATCCTAGGAAGCTACCCTATAGGAACTTCCATCAGGACGACATGGCCATCTCACCCAAAAATAGATTTTTCGCTTCGCTCAAAATCCGTTATATATATATATATATATATATATATATATATATATATATATATATATATATATATATATATATATATATATATATATATATATATATATATATATATATATATATATATATATATATACTGTATATATATATATATATATATATATATATATATATATATATATATATATATATATATATATATATATATATATATATATATGAATGTATAATATGCAGGTATATATATATATATATATATATATATATATATATATATATATGAATGTATAATATATATATATATATATATATATATATATATATATATATATATATATATATATATATATATATATATATATATATATATATATATATATATATGTGTGTGTGTCTGTGTGTGTGTGTGTATGTATAATGTGCGGGTGTATATATATATATATATATATATATATATATATATATATATATATATATATATATATATATATATATATATATATATATATATATATATATATATATATATATATATATATATATATATATGTTTGAATACTGTTTATGAAACTTTTGGTTTGATTTTCTGATGAAATGCTGTGAAAGATTTAATTTTCTATTTACACAGTTTCAAAGGATTATGTTTGAGCAACATTGGCGGCGAGTATTGTTAGTGGCGCAGTTTATATTTAAATTACCATTTCCCAAAACATATCTTGATGTCAATAGTGTTTTTTTTTTTTTTTTTTTTTTGTATTTTCATTATTTTTATATTTTTTTATTTTATGGATTTTTGGTTAACAAAAAGAAACTTATATGAAAAAACAGGAAACATTAAATCATCAATAACGGTTCCGGGCAGCTAGACATTATGTCTATATGATTTCATTAATTTTAATTAAAACACTTTAGAAGGTGAATGTTGCACGTAAACTGTTTCAATATTAATTTTAAGTCAACGTTAGTTAGGGTGACAATGTAAGTTGACACCTAAGGAGGGGACCAAAATGCTTTAAAAATTACCCGAGGTTAAAGGGGAGCAAAGTAAGGTCAGTTTGTTTAATGTCCTTCACAGCGACCTAATGAGTTGAAACACTTTACAGGTGCAGATGAGATACTTAATGCTCTTTTTTATTGCGGGGTTTTTTGAAAATGTAAAAGTTATGCATACGTGGAATCTTTTTTTTTCTTTTATTCTTATTATTA
>NC_090729.1:52004205-52019205 GCF_036898095.1 Palaemon carinicauda
GCATTAAGCAATCTCAGTGACATTGTCTGTTTTATTTAATTTGTTATACTTTAAGTATAAATACAAACTTTGCTTTAAAGTCACAGAGTTGCAAGTGGTGGTGTTGCCAGAACGCACCCACACATTTTTACAATTCCATTTTTTCCCTTAAGACTAGCATAGGAGGGTCACACATCGTGGTGATTCCATTTTTTTCCTTAAGACTAGCATAGGAGGGTCACACATCGTGGAGATTCCATTTTTTTCCTGAAGACTAGCATAGGAGGGTCACACATCGTGGAGATTCCATTTTTTCCCCTTAAGACTAGCATAGGAGGGTCACACATCGTAGAGATTCAATTTTTTCCCTTAAGACTAGCATAAGAGGGTCACACATCATGGAGATTCCCTTTTTTTTCCTTAAGACTAGCATAGGAGGGTCACACATCGTGGAGATTCCAATTTTTTTCCCTGACTAGCCTAGAGGGTCACCTACTGTATAGTTGTGATTCCAGTTTGTTTTGTCTAGCATAGAGGTCCACACATAAAATTAGCAAAATGACTGCTGCGGAAATTCAGGACTTTGTGGCCCTTACAGAGCGACAAGGTTACGAAGGAGAGGCATTGCAAGGCTATGTGCGGGAGCTTGTGAATGGGGTCAATGCCCGGAGGAAGGCCGAGCAGGAAGAGTTTGAAAAAGAGAGAGAGAGAGCGAGAGCATGAATCGAAGATGTGGGAACAATATATCCAGCTAGCACGGCTAAACAGCCCTCACCCCAACGGCACTCAAAATGGCCAAAGCTTCCCCTCCATGCCTGTCCACACACTCATTCCTCAGTAGGACGACAAGGATCCCGTGCGGTGGCTAAATGAGGTGGAGTCAGTGTTTAAGACTTCTGCCGTAGCAGAGGATATGAAAGCCCTACTACTGTCAAAGCATATGGCGGGGAAAAGGAAGAATGCTCATGCTGCTCTCCCTGCCGATAAACAGGGTAATTTTGAGGCCGTCAGGAAGGCCTTGATTGAGGCCTATAAACTAAGTCCTTAAAATTGGCGCCGTCAGTGGCGTGGGCCCACCAAGTCCCTCATGACATCTTGGTCTGATTGGGGTTTTCAGAAGGATAGGCTCAACACCATTTGGGTCGAGGCTGCAAAGTGCACTACTTACGACAACCTCCTAGAGCTCTTCAAAATTGAGGACTTCCACAGGAACGCCCCACCGGCGCTCTCAATTTACATCTCTGAGAAAAATCCAGCTACGTTTAGATCATGCTGCGAGTATGGTGATGAGTACGAGCTACTCCGGCTCAACTCGGGCCCCCCAGCTCAGTCACATCGGGTAAGTCTAAGCCGCGGCAAAATCCAGTCTCCCCTACCAAGTGTGGCCATTGCGGGAGATCTAACCACATGGAAGCCAACTGTCGGCTGAAGCTATCCGGTCAGTCAACTGAGTCCACGAAGCAGACGAATAATCCCAAGGTTAAGGTGGCGAAGCCAAACTATGCCAGTGCATACTGCGAGGTATGTAAGTGCTACGGACACACAAAGAACTACTCACTATGTCCCAGCAAATCCTCAGCCTCTTCTCCAGCTGCCCTCTCAATCTCTATCCGTGAAGCTCCCAAAAGAGAGCCCGCTGTTGGGGAGATCACAGTAGCTCTGCCTAAAAGAGACAGTTCTCCGCAGTCGGTCAGAGCATTACAGAATACTGGTGCAGACATTTCACTAATCTTATGGCACCAGGTGCCTATCGGTGCCGAAGTTCAGCAGGACAATCGCATGACAGTCCGTTGGATCGAAGGAGTCACTAAGGATTTTCCTACTGTGGAGTTGAGAGTGACCACGCCCCAGCTCAGCAAAAGGTGCAGGTTAGGGGTAGTGAGCGATCTCGGGCATGAGGGGTATGACTTGCTCTTGGGACAAGACCTCCTAAGAGGCATACAGCACGTGCCCCTCAGGTGCATGAAAGCAGTTGAGCCGGAGCCCGAGACTGAGAATGCCCCTCCTGAAGAAGACAAATGGCTAGCTGACATTGACCTTGGAGAAGTACCTTGGCTAAGTGAGGTGGCGTGAGAGCCCTCCTCCTACAGCAATGAGTCTGAGCCTCGTACCCCGGAAACCTATTTGGAAGGAGCGGTGCTGCTCACCACCACAGGGAATGAAGCTAACCCAAATACTAGCCCAGGGGTCTCGGGGGAGTCTAAAGGAGAAGCGTTAATTACCCCAGAGGACTTCGGGAGTCGGACGGAGCTTATCAAATATCAGTTGTTGGACGAGACGCTGACAATCTACAGGGAAGCTGCCTACTCAGACGAAGCAGATATGACTAACATCTCAAAGGAGAATTTCCTGCTGAAGGAAGGGGTGCTCTTCAGAGTCACCCGAGGCCGTCACGATTCTGCAAAAGCCCTTAGCCGGCAAGTAGTTGTTCCCCGTAATCTCCGCTTGGCGGTGCTACGTATGGCTCATGAGGGATTGGGAGGACACTTTGGTGTGAAACGCACTACCCACCTGATCCAGCCTCATTTCTTCTGGCCGGGATTGCAGAAGAGTGTTAAGGCTTACGTAACTTCCTGCCATCCATGCCAAGTTGCTGGTAACCTAAACCAGGTGGTGCCGCGGGCTTCTCTCCAACCCATTCCATCTGCAGGTATCCCCTTCCATGATGTACTAGTGGATTATGTGGGTCCCCTGCCCCGTAGTAAGCGTGGAAATTGTTTCTTATTAACCATGATTGATCGGTTCGCGCGCTACCTCGAAGCTGTACCGATCAGGTGCGCCAATGCCAGTCATGCTGTCAGAGGCCTGACAAAATTTTTTTGTAGGTTTGGGTTCCCAGTCACAGTCCAGTCGGATAAGGGCTCTCACTTCATGGCAAGAGAGTTTAAGGCAGCAATGGAGTACCATGGTGTCCACCACTAGACCTCTACTGCATATCACCCAGAGAGCCAAGGACTCGTGGAGAGCTCCCACCAAACACTAAAAACAGTCTTGACGAAGTTAGGGGAGGCGGGCTCTTCGGATTGGGAGTAAAACTTGCATTATGCTCTGTTCGCCCTCCGCCAAGCATGCTCAGAAACCACAGGATACAGCCCTTTTGAGTTGCTGTACGCTCACTCCACACGTGGGCCACTTGACATACTCTATGAAGCTTGGGAGGACTCCTCCAAGGCCTCCTGGGTGGAAGAGCTGCCAGATATAGTGGCTAAGTTACAAACTGCCTGGGAAATTGCCAAGGCTTCCAAGGCGAAGGTACAGGGCATCACAAAAGGTCACGTAGATCGTGAAGCCCAGGATCGAAGTTTTGAAGTGGGAGACCAAGTTCTGGTTCTCCGCCCAGGAGAACAGAGACCGTTAAGCACAAAATTTACGGGCCCCCACAATATTCTTGGGAAGAAGGGTAAATTAAATCTACCTAGTGGATTGTGGCATAAGGTGAGCAAAGTGGCCCCATATCAACCTGCTTAAGCCCTATCAACAAAGGGCCAATGTGGTGGGTACTGTTACTCAGGTCCACTCACCCGAGAGCAACTCCGAGAACCTGGCCAACTTTTAGCTGGTCACCCCTGCGTTGGACACTGTTAAGAGGGGTATTGTCAAGAACCTCCTGCTACAGCACCCACAGGTAGTGCGAGACACACTGGGTCACACCCAACTACTAGAACACAAGATTGACTTGGTCCCAGGAACGTGTCCGATCTGCCAGAATTATTATCGGTTAAACCCCCAACGGGCTTAAAGGGTGTCGGAACAGATAAAATTGCAGCTCAGCTTAGGTCTCATTGAGGAAAGGGAAAGTCCATGGGCATCACCGGTGGTCCTAGTGCCAAAAGAGGGAGGGGGGGATAGGTTATGTATAGATGTCCGCAAATTGAATGCGGTGACAAAACCTGAGTCCTACCCACTCCCTCGCATCGAGGATTGCTTGGAGAGCTTAGGTGAATCACCTTATCTAAGTAAGATTCACCTAGAAAAGGGCTACTGGAAGGTACCACTGGCAGAGGAGTCGTGGCCACTGACCGCATTCATAACCCAAGATGTACTTTACCAGTGTCCAGTGATGCCTTTTGGTCTTAGCAACGCACCCAGCTGCTTCCAGAGACTCATGAACAAGGTACTAGCCGGAATTTCCAACTGTGTGGTCTACCTAGATGACATCATCATTTTCTCCAAGGCCTGGGAAGAACACCTCCAAACCTAGGGAAGGTGCTGAGGGCCCTCCAAAAGGCAAATTTGGTCATCAACCTCAAAAAATGCACGTTTGGCCGGACTGAGATTACCTACTTGGGCCACCAAGTAGGAAGGGGCAAAATAATGCCCAAAGATGCAAATATCCGTTCAATACAAGAGATGCCCTACCCTAGGACTAAGAAGGAAGCCCAACGATTCCTGGGGATGGTACAGTACTTCCGGAGGTTTGTGCCCAACTTTTCTCAGGTAGCCGCTCCCATCACAGACTTGTTCAAAGGAAAAAAGCTGTTTTCTTGTACGGATGAATGCCGGGCGGCCTATGACCACCTAAAAGGCATTTTAATGAGCCGTCCCATGCTCCGTGCACCAGACTACACTAAACCTTTCGCTCTCGCCGTGCATGCCAGTGACATAAGGGTGGGAGCTGTCCTCCTGCAGGAGGAAGATCAAGTCCGACACCCTATTGCATATTTCTCAAAGAAACTGAACCCTGCTCAAACTAGGTACAGTACTATTGAGAAAGAGGTCTTAGGCATGGTCTTGTCACTGAAGCATTTCGAATCATATCATGCTGACCATGAGTTCCCACTCACAGTCCTCACGGACCATAACCCTCTGACTTACTTGACACAGTTCCGAAATAAGAATAAGAGACTCATGAGGTGGTGCATGGACCTCCAAGACTACAATTGGAAGGTCGAGCACATAAGAGGCACAGATAATAAAATAGCAGATGTCCTCTCCAGGCATTAGTGCTCAGGGCACAGTGCCATATCCATAGCCTGTAGTAATAGTAAGTAGGTAAATTTAGTTTGTATGAAAAAATATTAATTGGCCTTGGTGTCTCCCCAGGTAGATAAACTTGAGGAGCCATCTTGGCATCATTATTTGCATTTAATTCATTTTCATGTATTTATTTGATCCTTTTTTTTTTGCATAAATGCCAATGTTCTTTAATTTTATGCCTACCACTGCACTAGGTCACTTAACTTTAACAATCTATTACATTTTAATTTTCAATTTTGCATATTTTAATTTTTTCAGTTGCTGCCTCACAGCCAGCATACTTATTTCTATGTGACACTTAAAGTTAATTTTCTGTCAAAATAACGTAAAATGATAACCCTAGTTGCAGCTTAGATATTTATCCATTATCTTGGTGAGACTCACTGAGGGAGGAATCATCAAGGCTAGTGGCTTCTTGTCCTGTTTAGGACAAAATCTCTGCTAAAATGGGGGCTGTTAGTAATGGCGGTCATTACGCCACCTTTTTTCAAATAACAAAAGACCCCGCTAGCTAGCATGAGTCAAAATGCCACGAGTTTTGGGACCTACCCAGAGTCTCACCCCCATCCAACCATCCTATACCAATCTACTCCCGCTGAGATCTCAATTTCAGCTACCTTCTACAAGTCACGTGAAAACATATAGGTCCCAGGAGAAGGAGGGAAGCGAGTTGTGAAGGATGTGGGGACACGTGACCAAGCCTGACCAATAGGAGAGCGGTCAGGCCAATCCCCCCTACCCCCCCCCCCCCCCCTCAATTGGGGTTCAAGTGGGGTTGATCTACCCAGGGAAAACTTGGGATCCTTCTTCGCGACTCAGCCTCCATAAGGATAACATCTCCTTTTCTTCACTCAACCTCCTTGAGGGAAACACCAGCGCTCTTCACCCTCAAGATATCAGGGAGGCAGGACCTCTGTCTACTTATCTTTCCATAAGGGAAGGAAACCAGAGTCCTTTTTACTAAAGGTAAGGTGTCTGATTTTGAGATTCTCAATATCCTTACCCAACCTCCCATTTCTTCCTTATCACACCCCATTTTTCCTTATCCTCTAAAGAAATCCTACCCACTGAACCTTGTATCCTATCCCCTATACCCAGACCACGTGTGCTGTTTAGTCCTAGTTTTAATTAATTCACCCTATGACAGTGTTGATTCCCATGTGTAACGTTTAAATCCCTAAGGTTTGCATTTTAATTCAATTTGCTTAAAGGTGTTAACCACACGACTTCATCGTGTTCCCAGCTTGTAGAAGTAAGTGTGCTGTTAATAATTCAATTTATTTCCCCTTCCAGGGAATGTTGATTGCTGTGCTGGGGTTTCATCCACGGCCCACTAAACTCCATCCGAAGCTCCTCGTGCTGTAAATTATAGTAGTTACCTGTTGTGCTCCCCTTTCTTTTATTAATTTTTATTTAAATGTTATTGTAAATACATAATTTTGTCAGTATCCATTGTTTTATTGCTGACTGGCGACCTTTACCATTGTTATTTGTTTTTTTATGGCCTCTGAGTCCTTTATGCAAGGCCGGACTCGAACCAGTGGCCCGTAACAATATATATATATATATATATATATATATATATATATATATATATATATATATATATATATATATATATATATATATATATATATATATATATATATATATATATATATATGGAAGTCAATTAAACGATTCTTCATTAAACACTGCATTTGCAGGACCTAATTCTTTGTACCTTTTAGAAAAAGTTTGCTTTTCTCATTTATTGTTGGATTTATGTTTATCACGTACCCCACAAAATAATGGCAGTAAAATCAAATGTGTCATAGCCATTTCATTGTCATTGATATATTATTCCAAAATAATAAATTGTTTACTAATGAATAATTATAAACATTTTTTTTTTCCGTTGTGAGTTTATATATTGAACTTCATCTTTCAAATGCTAATAAGCATGTTGTAAAAGAAAATAGTTTTACCTTATTCCACGGAGCAATCTATTGTTTTTTCTCTTACTTCTTATCCAGTACTCACCTGATTTAACTTTATTAAGTAGCAGTTATTAAAAATCTCAAAATGAATTGGGAAACTAATGCAAAGCCTTTTGAAGCCCCACATTAGTTTTGAATATGACCTTGAAAATCAGGTGAGGTAGAAGTAACAATGTACTCCCACAATAAAATAATCCCCAACAAATACATGAAAGTTTTTTTTTTCTTAGGAGACTATACAAACACCAAAGGCCGGAAGCAAGAAAAATTGTGACACGAAAGCAACAGCTTCCCATGCATTAATTGCGTTGGAGCGATATAGGGAAACAGAGATATTTAAATATCGTGTGATTATTTGTCGGTCAAGTTTCCTTTTATAATTTCTTGTTACCTGAAAGCTGAATGCTGTCTTTTTTTCACCGTTTTTCAGGAACATGTAGATTTTATGTTTTTTTTTTTTTTTTTATTCTTAATAAATTACATTCTTATTTTTTTAAACCTTTTTTTGTAATACGTTTTACTTGTGATGGTAGTTATAGTCTGATCTGTAAAACTTTTCGTTATGTTGAGATACCTCATCCAAGACTCGGAGATAATACAACATTACTTTTCTTGCATAAGTGTTCATTCAGGCTCACTATTCTATGTTTCCATATTTTCTTTCCTCTCTGGGCTATTTTCACCGTTGGACCTCTCGGTCTAATAGCATCCCGCTTTTTCCAGCTAGGGGTGTAGTGTAACTAATAATAATAATAATAATAATAATAATAATAATAATAATAATAATAATAACACAATTACTGATACTACTACGTTATCTTTTCTTTTTTTTAATCATAAATAATAAGGGTTATAAAGGTAATATGATACTGTCATTATCGATAGTGATAATTAGTAAAATGATGATGATACTAATAATAATAAAAACTATGAAAATATCAAAAATTATACTAAGTGCATATCATGATATTGCAGAAGCAAATATAACAACTCGTATGTCATTATATCACTCTATGATATGTACATGTAAAATGAAAATCAAATTAAACTGAAACAGAGAACATGAAAAATCTAGCAGCTCGATTATTCTAACTTTATGATAGCGAATAAATTATGAAGTACCCACAAAAAGAGATTTTTTTACCGGATTTTCCTAGACCATGACGTGAATGAGGTAAGTAATTTGAAATAGTTGTTGATATTATACTCTTTAATATTGATAGCATTAGTGAAAAAAAAGCATAAGTTATTTATTTGACTTTCATAATCATTGTTTATATTATGTTTCTGCTTTCTCATATTTATCAGGATCGAGACAAATGGTAACACTATGATAATGAATAAAAAGAAAAGTTCATGCCATATAAGATATACTATTTACAGCTTAGATTGTTTGCAATTTATCTAAATAAGATAATATTGTAAAAACTTGGAAATGAATAATTTCAAACTCTATCATTTTGCGCTTCATATGATATTCAGAGAATAATTGTCACTCTTGTTAAAATATTTTTTTTCTTATTCTAAAAATTATGAAAAATATTATTTGGTTTATGTAAACCTGTTAAAATTAGAAGGATATCTATGATTTTATTCTTTATCAATTAAAGTATCCTGCACAATAGACACCATCGCTTGTAACATCATAAGGATTCACGGTTATGGAGATTTAATAAAAAAAACTTAAGAAATATATTTGCATTCATATTATGAACATTGAAATGTCAATTTTTTTCCCTGCAAAGTCTGTAGTGTTTCACAAAATTCTCATTCAGCTCGTTAAGAAACCACTAGTTTCTTCGCTGAACTTTTAGAAGAAAGGTTTTAGAGGCAGCACTTCTGCCTCAATTGAATTCCTGGTCCCTCAATCTTCTTCCTCTTGAGATCCAAACCTAATTGCCACTCTAGGAGTTTTAAGGTTTTCATTCCAGCTGCAATACCAAGGCACTTTTGATTTTTTCCCTCCAGTTCTAAAGGTATTTGATTATCATTGGGGATGAACTATATAATCCCAATTTTGTACTGCCTAAAAAAGTTCCTTCGTAAAGGATTTCTAAAGAAAGGCTTGGCAATCTTGATAGTGTGAGACATATGTCAATGCACTACTGAACATTTCCTGACTTGTATATCAACGCAAGTTCTCATGTATACAGGATACACTACACGCACTATCCTTTCCGATTTGCTAATGCCACCCTAACGCTTGCACGAATTTGAGGCACGCATTGGCACGACTCGATTCGTGCCAATCTGCAAAGTAGTCGTAAACTGGAATGAAGTGTATGTAAACCCGTTGTGACATCGTGGCATGTCGTGACAAGAATTTTGAAATGTTCAAAGCTTTAGTCACGAAAAAATTTCGCGAACGGGTTGTGAACTATGCGCAAACTGTTTGTGAACTTGTCATAACCTCGTCAGTACGAAGCGGGAGGATGCGTGCCACTGCGTGTTAATGTATGCAATGCCACGACTGTCACGAACTGCCATAAATAGTTCACGAACAGCTCACGTTAAGTTCCCGAATAGTTGAAGATATGTTCACGAATATGTGCGCATCGCAGCATGGCCATGCCTTCCCAGTGACATGGTCTTGTGTACTTCATGCATTGATGGCACGAGCAGTGCACGACTATTTTACCCACTTCACGTACAGTTTGCGCATAGCAAAAGCAGTGTACAATCAGTTCATGGACAGTTCACGAAGAGTTCACTAGCAGTTCACGACTTCTGCGCGACAGTGGCGCTCGCATCGGTGTTGGGGTATATATAGAGCTTCCTGGATGCTTCTCTGGTTTTGTTAAATTTTTCATAGTTTAATTAGGAAATATTTACTTTAATGTGGGTACTTTTAGAATATTTTATTTTTCCTTGTTTCCTGTCCTCGCTGGACTATTTTCCTTTTTGGAGCCCCTGGGCTTATAAAATCCTGATTTTCCAAATAGGGTTATAACTAAACTAATAATAATAATAATAATAATAATAATAATAATAATAATAATAATAATAATAATAATAATAATAATAATAATAATAATAATAAAAAATAACTAATGGAATCTCTCTCTCTCTCTCTCTCTCTCTCTCTCTCTCTCTCTCTCTCTCTCTTTGTGTGTGTGTGCAGGCGACATCGTATTTTTGTCAGTTGAGAAAAGTTATAAGTGATTTTCCCAATGGCAGAGGTAAGGGAGAGTGACAATACCCTAGCTAGCAAGACAATGCACTAAAAACTGATCAAATATCTATATGATCAGCGCCCAAGCCACACTCTCCACCCAAGCTAGGACCAGAGAGGACCATATAATGGCTGCTAATGACCTATCAGTTAGACCTTTAGATAGAGAGGTTACAGACGCTAAAAGAAAATATAGAGTTTGAGCGTAACTCGCTCCCCAGTCCTGCAAAACGCCAGACAGGGACATTTCCAATAAGCCATAACAACCTTGAAAGTACTGTTGCCCATTTCAATGCATATCAAAGTTTAATTGATAGCTCATTCTGAAATAATACAATAGGAGGTTTCTGATTATCAAGTTAGTAGTCTTACTTAATGTGGGTAGCCAGTATCTCACCTGGGCATCACTTAGAGATGTGGTATTATTATTACTATTATTATTACTATCCAAACTACAACCCTAGTTGGAAAAGCAGGATGCTATAAGCCCAGGGACTCCAACAGGGAAAAATAGCCCAGTGAGGAAAGGAAATAAGGAAATAAATAAATGAAGAGAACAAATTAACAATAAATCATTCGAAAATAAGTAACAACGTCAAAACAGACATGTCATATATAAACTATTAACAACATCAAAAACAAATATGTCATGAATAAACTATAAAAAGACTCATGTCTGCCTGGTCAACAAAAAAAGCATTTGCTCCAACTTTAAACTTTTGAAGTTCTACTGATTCAACCACCCGATTAGGAAGATCATTCCACAACTTGGTAACAGCTGGAATAAAACTTCTAGAGTACTGCATAGTATTGAGCCTCGTGATGGAGAAGGCCTGGCTATTAGAATTAACTGCCTGCCTAGTATTACGAACAGGATAGAATTGTCCTGGGAGATCTGAATGTAAAGGATGGTCAGAGTTATGAAAAATCTTATGCAACATGCATAATGAACTAATTGAACGACGGTGCCAGAGAATAATATCTAGATCAGGAATAATAAATTTAATAGACCATAAGTTTCTGTCCAACAAATTAAGATGAGAATCAGCACCTGAAGACCAGACAGGAGAACAATACTCAAAACAAGGTAGAATGAAAGAATTAAAACACTTCTTCAGAATAGATTGATCACTGTAAATCTGAGTTTTGCCACTTTGGAATATGTAAGATGTATATGTTTTCCCATGCTAGCAATTTACAGTATGAATAGTTCTAAAAAAAAAAATAAAGATTTTAATGATAGTAGTTTTTTTCTCCAATAATCAATGCTTTCAACAGCAAATAACTGCAATGATAAAACTTTGCCCCATGTCGCAGGGTCTTACATTGTTATCCTCTTTCGAACACCAAATTCTTCCAAGTCTGGACAAGGGATATTTTTCGTATAATTTTGAATAATTACTAAAAGTCTCTAAAAACAGGAACCACTGGATCATATATTTAATAGTCGTCCTTATGCAGTGCTGTTTCATTCATGATAAAGAATTGTGGTGGCTGGTGACCACTATCATAAAGAGCTCTTGAAAATTGTACGATGGAAGGAATAAAACAATTTCATTAAAAAAGGTTTACTTTAATGAAAGGTTGAACTTCCTTGTGAAGTTAAATTTAGAACTAGTTGCTGGTGGGCTTGTTGTCGTAGAGAAGGATTTTCCTGTGTCAGAAGTAACTACAGGTATGATGTCTTCCTTCTCTTACCCTCCTCGCTTTTCAAGATACCCTGAGGACATAAACGAAATACTATTTTCAAAAGGTAAAGGCAAGTTCTGCTAAATCACTCAATTCAATAAATGTAGTAAAATGAAAACAAGATTTTCAAGGTAAAGGCCCAAGCTCTGCTATTTCACTCAAGTCACTAAACTCAGTAGTTAACTTTACAAATAAATTGAATTCTGAGCAATATAAAATATATAGCCTACATCTTCTGCCTCCAATTTAACGTGGCAACCACCTAACCACGATAGGCCTAATGATCCGAAAACTTAGACGTAAAGTAAACATAACACAACATAACTGCCTCTAATCCTAAAAACTTTCATATGGTAACACGCAAAGTTACAGCAGTGATAAATTAAGAATAGTTTAAATACCAAATCCACAGGGTTTATTAATTGTGAATCGAGCAATGGAATATTTATCCACGATAAACCAATTGAGAGGGAATCACTTTAGAAGTCAGCATATCTTTCGTAATGATGTACCTTATCAATTCAATTCCTCGGAAATTTGGCGAAGATAGTGTCCTAATGTTACAACACTTATGGTTGGTCTCTTCTTGTGCAGGATGGCGGAGAAAAGCGAGTCTATGTTACTCCTCCATTATACGACTTCGGCAACTCTGGATATCATTATTCCTGTAATATCCAGCCGTCGGTCCAGTACGAAAAAATTCTTTCAACTCCCCTTCTCTCTGCTGGCGATGTTTCCTTTAGAATTCGTATTACTGGAAGAAACAAGACCACCAGCAGATAGTTCCGAAAGGGTTGTTTAGTAGTCCACGCTTCAAAGGATTTACCGTCAAAACAAAAATATACAATATGCTAGGTTTCCCTTCAAGCGTAAACTACCATTAATTATAGTAATAATAATTCATAAGTTATCACTGGGTAACACAGGTTTACCCAGAAAGAAAATTAATAAACAAGGGAACATAGGATTTTCTAACCAACTAGCAACAACAAAAGGAACAATAACATTAATCAAACAGAATTTCCAACAAGAACAGTCATCTGGGCAGGTCTCTGTTTATTTAGAGAAACGGAGCATTATAAGCTGAAAGTTTTTGCCTGCTTTACGATACTAAAATTGGAAATGATTTAAATAAAAGAAATTATAATTGCGCTTACCTATGGTCAACATCACTGCTTCGTGATCACTAGACTTGGGTATGAAATCCGCTCAAACTTGTTAGTTCTTTTGGTTGTTGCAACCTCATCCTTCTTGTGAGCAAAGCATTTGGGTTTTGAATAGTCTCCAGGTCTACCTGCTGAGTCATTAGCAGCAATTGCCTGGCCCTCCTTGACCATAGCTTGGGTGGAGAGGGTCTGATCATAAGTACTGTGCAGTATAAATGACCATCTCTAGGGCATTGTTCTGCTTACTATAGAAATGTCCCTGTCCTTTGCCTCTGCCATTTATGAGTGACCTTTAAAACTTTAATATTCCTCTGACAGATTCTTACGTAGGGTAGAAAATATAAGATATCAAACTAACAATGAAAGTATTAGAAACACAACATTGCACAGAATGGATTAATGTGATGGCTCATGTAAATGCTTGAAGCAATATTAGTTCATTCAAAGGGATAAATAAGGAACCCCTCTGAAAACATATATTGAAAGTTATCTTGTTATTTTCCATGATAATAGAGCTTTGACAAAGGTATATGATTTTAACTAAAAGCGCGTATTGTATGGTCTCTTTGCTTATATGGACATTCCATAAAGCGTTCCAAATTTCATTGTATAAGCATAAACGTATGTGGACGTCACACTACTTATGTTATTATTCACTTTCACCTTTCAAAGGAAAAATAAAATTGTGGGTTTGGTTAGAGGGAGGTGATTATGAAGGGAAGGGCCACACCAAACAAGAATGAAAATGTTATTCTAAGAATGATTGCAATAAATGGAAGTGTTTTTCAAAAGAATTATAAAGAAATCAAACTATTATCTAAATACTTCCATACTATTTCGAGTACATGCTTTGTATGAATAAATGAAGACTATCAATTATGTTTATAGGTATTACATCTTGAATACCTGTCTCTTGTCATTTAGGGATTGGTGATACCTTTGGCACAGGGACATAAATGATTTAATTCCTCAGTGATAGCATTAGGTATACACGTAATGAAAGAGTAAGGTGTGACTTTACACAACTTAATGAGATTACTTTATGTATAAATGTTTATTAAATCAATTTATATAAAATATAAAATCAGTGTCCCTATCAGTACAGATTTCTTAACTAAAACAATTTTATACAACACTTGTTCTAGTACCCTTTGTACCTATTTACCCTGAACTAGGAAATATGATGCCGCCTGAAATAGCTCTGCTAGATATAATGAATTTGCCAAAATTTTCCCAAAGACCCAAGGCTGAATAATGACTGGCATATATTTCATAAAATATATCTATGTTACTTTCAAATATATTAAAGGTTTAGGGAAAATCAAGCTATAAAGTCATGAATGATATTTAGAAGTAACTATAAAGTGAAAAATATGGTCCTATTACCCTGCGCCAAGCCATATTAACTTAAAAGATCATGGTATTTATAAATGTATATTAAAGAGGAAAGTAAGGCCTGTTGGTTCACTTCAACCAGTCTTCAATTTATACAAAATGGATGAAGATAGCTAGATAATGAGTTCAAGTGACATACTAACAAACTTTGACCAAAGTAATGGGGACCAATGAAAGAAAATTTGTTATTTCGTATAAACCAAACGATGGTAATTTAAGCCAAAAGACTAGGTCTAGCATCTAGACGATCTCAGGTCACCGAGTAGTAAAAAATGCTCTTTAGTTTTGGGAAAAACATGAGAGGGCTATATCATGGAAAGAATAAATTAGGTTTTGATACAGCAGAGTTCGGGAAAGGGTCAGGCATTGAGTGGTGAGATAAGATGTTCATGACTATCGCAGCAGGAAAATACTGTTTTAAAAAGATATTATCATTATTATTATTATTATTATTATTATTATTATTATTATTATTATTATTATCATTATTATTATATGCTAAGCTACAACATTTGTTACAAAGCAAGATGCTATAAGACCAAGGGCCCCAACTGGGAAAATAGCCCAGTGAGGACAGGAAACAAGGAAAAATTAAATATTTTATGAATAGCAACAACATTAAAATAAATGTTTCTTACATAAA
>NC_090729.1:52026705-52040538 GCF_036898095.1 Palaemon carinicauda
AATACACCTCATTATTTCTTTTTCCTTTTAATGATGTTTTATCTTTCATAGAATATTCCGTTCCCATCATCTGTCCTTCTTCTATTTATGTGAAGCCTAGCCTCATATGATATTTTGTACATTCTGGTAAGGAAGCTTTTAAAGTCATGTGGTGTTCTGTTAATAATGAGAGCGTCATCAGCATATTGTATGTTTGCTAATTTCCTGTTACCAATCCAGTCCAATCCTTCTCCGCCATCCCCAACTGTTCTATGCATTATAAAATCCGTGAGGATGATAAACAACATAGGTGACAACATATTCCCTTAGAGTATTCATTGGAAATTCCTTTTATAGTTTTCCTCTTACATTAATTTTGCACATGCTAAGTTCATGAACAGACTTAATCAAATTTACTTGTATATGATGAATTCCATAATGACGCAGGACTTTCCACAAATTTGGTCGGTGTTCACTATCAAACGCTTTTTCATATTCCGAAAATGCCATCAAGAGGGGATTTTTATATTCTACACATTGATGTACCATTTGTCTTAAAACGTCTACCTTTTCTAAATCCTGCTTGTTCACCTCTCATTTTTCATTAATCTTTCTCCCAAGATTCTATAGAAAGAGCATACTATACATTTTCATGACAACCGACGTAAGTTTGATTTCTCTGTAATTAATGCAATCATTCAGGTCACCTTTTTTGTGCCATTTTCTCCAACACACTTACCTCCCTTTCATCATGTATTGCCTCTTTACGCCAGCTTTTACAGAATAATCTTGTAAGTATTCTGTAAGTCCTCTTCATTATCGACCAATATCAACCTAGCCGTTATTCCATCCCATTCCATGACACTTATGTTGCCTGAAGCTTTAGTGCGGTGTCCTGATAAAAAGTTAACGCCAGCAGGTACGGAATTGGATGTATATAAACAGATAAAGAAACATTTGTCTAAGTGTCCTGATCTTTATCACGTGTTTACCCAAGTTTTTGCAAAAAATGAAACAAAGCCACAACAAGTAAACAAAGTTAATAATAGTCAAGTTGCAGGAATGACGTGTTATAATTGCAAACGTCAAGGTCACTTGATTGCGGACTGCAGAACGAGATTCTGTTCGTTACATAATAGTTCGACTCATTCATATAGTCAGTGCTACTCGCATAAGACACAACAGAATCCTAGAAATACACAGTCATTTCAACAGTCAGTTCCATATGGAAATAAAAAGAAAAATCCTCATTTCAATAAGAAGAAACAGCCAAACGTCAATGTAGTTCAGAATCCAAAACAAACAAACAGTTCTTCAAATAACACTGATCCTGGGTCCTCAAACCAGACCTCGCAAGGTCATACTAATTTTCAGAATGTGCAGAGCAAAGCAAATACCATAAAATTAACTCCAATGGGGAAGAGAGTGATGTTGGGTCAAGGTCATTCATGTCAACATCAGTAGTATTGAATAATCAATTTAATGTTTTACCAGATCATTGTGAGGCAATAGATTTTCCAGTGAAACACACGGCCAAATTAAATAAATCAGTGCATGCTCACGTAGATTTGCAACAAATTCATACAATAATAAGCCAGAATGAGTTACAACCAACCTTATATGCTGTAAATTTAGAACACAGATCATTTACATTATTTTTTGACTCTGGTAGTCCACGTAATATCATGGATTTGAGAACACATAATTTGTTGTTTTCGAACTTCCCAATAGAAAAGTCCGGAGTAAGACTCTCGGGTATAGGAAATAATGAATTAAATGTAATAGGCGTAACTCATGTTCAGTTCAAGGTCGGTAAGCGGACGTTTGCGGATACATTTGTTGTTGTACAAAACATTAATTTGTATCCAGCTGTATTTATAGGATACCCATCTATGGGCAATCAAAACATTATCTTAGCTGCTGCCAAGCATAGCGTGTATATCAAAGGAAAATTCTATAAGTCTTCTAATACCTTAAAATAAGTTTTGGATAAAAAGGAGACGACAAATAAAACAGTGACATACGTTGAAGAACCAATAACTTGTCTCACTAATAAAGAAATAATATACGCGACCTAACAGAATTCTCATTCACCCGTAATATCATCTTGCACGCAATCTATCGAGCCGAACGTACCTTCGAATTTAATAGTGCAAGTAAAGAAAACATTACCGAGATCTGTAATACTAATCCTTTCCGACACTTAGAAAACTAACGGATTGTCTGTCACACAAGCTATTTATACAGTAGGCTCACATCAACAATGTAATATTGAAGTCTGTAATCATTTAAATACCACTTTAGTGATTCACAAAAATCAACATATCTTGGTAGTAGAAGTTTATAAACATCCTATTCTTACCGTCGCTGAAATCAATCACGCTCAATGAGTTGCGGATGAATGCCTTTTGCAAACTATTAAAAATAAAATCAATAAAGACATTCAATAAGAAGAAATTCAGCAGAAAATTTTTGAACTTTTAACTGAATATCATGATGTTTTTTCCACTACGGATGAATCCTTAGGAAAAACAGATGTGATCGAGCATCAAATAAGGTTAAAGGACAAGCAGGAAATTATCTATGTACCCTCGTACTGACTCCCTATGAAATTTCAAAATGAAACAAATGATGAAGTAGGTAAAATGCTAGAAGAAGGAGTCATTAGGAAAATGAAGAGCCCTTCTAATTTTCCATTAATAGTTGTACCGAAAAAAGATCGAACATGGCGTATCTGCGTAGACTTCCGTTGCCTAAACGAGGAGAGGATCCCTGATCGATTCTCAGTGCCATGTACTGACGATATTTTATCTTTGTTAGGTCAGAAAAAATATTTTACCAGTTTGGACTTACTTGAAGGCTTTCACCAGATATCATTAGAAGAAAATAGTATCCCATACACAGCCTTCAGCATAGCCAGGGGACATTATGAATTTTTACGGATGCCTTTTGGTTTACGTTGTGCTCCCATAACATTTACAAGAATGATTAACATAGTGTTTGGAGACTTGCTAGGGGATATATTGCATGCCTATATGGACGACCTTGTAATCTTTTCCAACTCATTAGAAAAACATCTACGTAAATCAGAACTAGTACTACAGAGACTAAGATAAAATAACTTGAGGGTAAAGATTAGTAAGTGTGAATTTTCCAAAACAGAATTAGTCTATTTGGGTTTTACGATGTCAAGCCAAGGTCTTAAAGGAGTCCATGATAAGGTGTCGGCTATCCATAACTTTCCGATACCTACTAATGTCAAGGGAATACAGTAATTTCTGGGTTGTAGTGGATATTACAAGCGTTTTCTATGGAATTATTCAATAATAGCCACTCCCATAACTGATCTTACGAAGAAGGGCTTAGATTTCATATGGTCTGAGCAGCATCAACAGGCGTTTAATACCCTGAAAGATAAACTGTGTAGTTCTCCTATCTTAACATTTCCTGACTTCGGTAAGGAATTCTTCATTGCAACAGATGCCTCAGACTTAAGAGTAGCTGGGGTATTGCTTGAGCAATATGAAAAACAATTTTTCCCGATACTCTTTTATTCTCGAAAACTGAGAACTTCCGAAAGTAAGTATGCAGTAATAGACAAGGAAGGGCTAGCTATTATTTATTCACTAGTGAATTTCAAGTTCATAATGTAAGGTTATCCTGTTAAGGTTTTTACTGATCACAAACCACTAACCCACTTCTTTAAAGGCTTCAGCCACAGCCCCAACCGAAATCGGTGGCATTTGATCATTCAAGTCTTCGGCCCGAGAATCGGGTATTTACCTGGGAAAGCAAATATCATTGCTGGTGCATTATCACACAACCCAGTGTCATCTTGTAGGGAGCCTTTAGCTGAATTAATAGATATATCAAAATCCATGCCTATTGTTAAAACGATATCTGAACAAGAAGATCTGGGCTGGAGTGCTAAATTATTACAGACTGAGGAAAGAAAATATCAGAAATTAGAAAAAAATTATAAATGCTTTGAAAGGCAATCATAAGGAAAAGGAATATATAAAGTATAAGCAGCAAAATTATATAATCAAAGACAATATTCTGTGTAGGACCGTGACAAGGAAAACCCGCAATACACCACATGTAACTAACGACCAGGTAGTAGTACCAATCTCACTTATTTCCACTGTCCTAAATTGGTTGCATGCAAATCCATTGCATGGACACCCGGGGTTCTCATTAATGTCACAGAAAGCCAAATCATTGTTTTATTGGCATCGATGCTTACAGATATAAAAAAATAGCTAATTGTCTCACATGTCAGGAAAACAAAGGGCATACGAAAACCCCTGTCAGCTTAAGGGTTCTCCCGTGCCCAATCAACCATTTGAAAGGATACATTCACATTTATCAACAGGATTTTATGAGTCAGACAGAGGAAATAAGCACCGCTTAGTAATTGTAGATGCTTTAACTCGATATACAGAACTAATAGCGCTTAAAACTAAAACTGCGATTGAATGCACTAGGAAGTTTTACTAGTGTTACATTTGTAAACATGGAATTCCACACATGATAGTCTCAGACTCGGGTGGAGAATTTAATAATCACTTCCTTACCTCATTGTGTGAATTCCTTAGCATAAAGAAAATAAATACCATGATATATCACCCAGAGTCGAATGGGCTAGTGGAAAGAGCGAATAGGAAGGTTTTAAATGTATTAAGAGTAACACTAGGGGGATCAGACCCCAACTGGGATATTGCAATACCTGCGGTACTGAGTACTCTGAATCATTC
This sequence comes from Palaemon carinicauda, assembly GCF_036898095.1. NCBI lineage: Eukaryota > Metazoa > Arthropoda > Malacostraca > Decapoda > Palaemonidae > Palaemon > Palaemon carinicauda. Next base: position 52,031,442 of record NC_090729.1, read on the forward strand.
ATATCATATATCAATTAAAATGTTACCGCACGAGGCATTGTATGGTACCCCAGTTATAACGTCTTTCCATGTATTAACGCCTACAACTAATCTATCAAATCCTTTAAGACATTGTATAAATGCAAGCAAAAGTCATTTTGATATCCTTCAAAAGAATTTAGAAAAATCACAAATCCTAATAATAAGGAATCATGATAAAATAGCGAAGCCAACTAAAACATTCACCATGGGTGATGATGTATACATACAGGTAAATGTACATAAAGGACTCAATTATAAACTAACACCTAAGTTTGAAGGCCCATTTAACATTTTGGAAACATTAACGGCCAACAGGTTTAGAGTTCAATACGTATCCCAACCTACTGATGAGAGAATCATACCATTGGCTCACATAAGAAATTAAAATATGAGGGAAAGAAGTGAGGGAAAGATTTTTATTTATTTTATTTTTTGTGAACATTATATGTTAAAAGTTTTTCTTCTTAATACAGGAGTAATTACATATATTTTTCTCATTACAGGTTTCCAAAATGAAGTTTTTATTATTAGGAGTGATATATTTCGCTCAGACATTTTCCTCGTGTGGGATGAGCTCTGAAACTAAAAGTATAGATTTTAAATATGGCAATATAGTTGAAAGACAACAAGACGTTTTTATTACGTCAAGTAACGTAGTTGTTGAAGTGCGTATGCAAGCAATTTTTCTCCCAGAGAATGACGTCACTAGCTTAAAGCGCGCCATTTCAAGGTTTGCTGTTTCATTAAATGAAATGCATAAAAGACATTTTCCTTTTAATACAGAGAGTTTGCTTGCATCGACACTAAAAGTTGCAGAGATGCTATCTGACGACTCGCAAAATAAGACTTACGAGGCAGAATCTTTTGCTCGTAACCTTTTGATGTGGACAGTAGGACACGATAATCTTGAGAAACGTAACCCGTTTATTCTTGCTGCACTAAACATCTTTGGTTCTATTGCAAGTTTAAGCTTAGGAATTTCCAATTGTCTTAAGATTAGTAATCAAAATAAGAAAATTGAGTTTTTGACTCAGTTAGAAAATAAATTGATTATGTCAGAACTAAGGAATCAATTAGATTCAATCAATCAAATTATGAGTTTGGTAAACAAACATTCTATTAATATCAGTAGAATTATGGAAGTACAAGATTTGTTGGCAACGTTGACGTATTATGATTAAAAAATAGATCACATACATAATAGAATTGGACATTTCATGGAGAAATAAAAAAACTATGTGGAAGCTTTGACGTTAGCGACTAAAGGTGTACTGTCACCGCATTTGTTGCCAATAAAAGACTTAACATTAATTGTGGAGAACGGACGGGAGAAATTAGGTTATGTTCCTTTGTTAGACGCACGTAGGTTAGACTTTTATTACATTATGTTCCTTTGTTAGACGCACATAGGTTAGACTTTTATTACAGCCTAATTACAGTAAGTGTTGAAAATCACAGGATTATGATTACAATTCCCTTTGATTCTTCCGATGCCTGGCAATCATACAGCATATTATCATTTCCGACTTTCATGACGAACGACTCAAATCCAGTAATATCCAGTTTTACAGGAAACGTATTGATTTCCCTAGACAAGGAAACATATACGGTCATTAAAGACTTAAATCAATTACCTCACTTTTCAGATGCAATGGATACAAAAATATGTACAGCTGACTCCTTTGAATTCCATAAAAACTTAATGGATTCATGCGATAATAAGTTCAATTGCAGGCTGAACAACTGCTCGTAGATACAATACGAGAAGAACGGCTTCAATGTGTCATGCCCGGATGGATCCACGTCCTACTCCCAAATCTTTGTTGCAGCAGATGGTTGTATCGAGACGTCCCTAAATTACATGGTTCATGGAATCAAGACTATCATCAGAGAACGAGCCTACTTCGCTAACTTCACGTGGTCGTCAACAATTCCATCTTTACATCTTCCATACAATGCACGTGTGGCTAAGCGGTTGATGAAATTGACCGAGATGGACCACCCGACACCGATTTATGCAAAACGCCGATTCTACGTGTTACTAGCAGTAATCAGCGTTACGGTGATGATATTTATCGCCATTACCATCTCTGTTTGGCATAAGTTAAAGAGAAATAAGATGGAGATCAAACAGAACGTCTTGCCATGTCCAGACAAAACTCCTTATTTAATTCAATTTGAAACCGTTTGAAACTGGCCACTTCATTCATTCAAAGGGGTAAAAATGTCTTGGAAAAGTGTTCTGCACGAAAAGCAATTAGAAAGCTAGTAATATGTAATTGAAGAGACTATAGAATATTTGCATTTTAAAAAACTTTTGAAAAATAGATAATTTTTTTATGGCACCCACTAAATTATATAGGCCTGAATGTTAAAATATAGAATCTATGGGTATCTAATTAAACATATAAGCCCTATATATATATATATATATATATATATATATATATATATATATATATATATATATATATATATATATATATATATATATATATATATATATATATATATATATATATATATATATATATATATATATATATATATATATATATATTTGGGCTCAAGCCATATCGTCCTGATGGAAGTTCCTATAGGGTAGCTTCCTAGGGTATATTACAACTACGGCGATATTACCAGAGAATTTACCTTAAGGTACCAGAATTCTAACTCCTGGAGCGAGTATCCCTCGTGAAAGGGATATCGCGACATATCAGAGGACGTATTCTTGACACCCCACATAGCAATCTGCATCCTGGACAGAGATTTCGTCTCGTAGGAGGGATTGGCAAGAAACGAATTCGGGAAAGAAAAAGGGGAGCCGCTCCCAAGGCTTCCCTATCCTCCGATTCGTATGCGTGCCTGGCGCCAATTCTGGTGCCATCTGTATTCCTTTTTGCGTAGCTTAACAACTCGGTGTTTTTTCCTGTGTTTCTCACAAATCTTGGATTTATTCTACTTATCATGGCTTCTTCTTCGTCGGCCTCTGATAAGTTGAGTATAATGTCTTTTATGTATAAATGTAGGCTCTTGGAAAATTTTGAGTGATTAATAGGATTAATTTTTGATACAAGAGCCGTAGCCTACCAGAGGCGTCCTGGACGCTGTCGCTCGCTAGGTATAAGTTTAGTTAGTCAGAGCGACATTCCTGGTTGTTTTGCTTTAATAAATTTTAGCTATTTAGCATTACATAGGATTTCCTTTCGTGCTGAGTATTATTTTGGCGAAGTATTCGCCATTCTGGCCTACGCTAGGCCATGTAGCCTAGTCGTTTGGTCCTAGTACTTCATGCATGATTTTGGTTTTTCCGAGTGTAATAAAAGTTTTATTGAAGCTTTAGGCTATGTTTTATACATTTAAGACTGTGTGGAATATTTCCAAGATAGTATACGAGTGAGTTTCGGTGATTTAGGTAATCGATTCTCTTGGTGCCTAGGCTAAGTTACTTATGGAGCCTTAGTATACTTTATCATACTCCCCGGTTGCTTTCTTTTCTTCGGAGAAGGTATGCAATCCCTTTCCCTCTGTTTAAGCCTTGGGCTTATCCCTAAGTGGTTTTTTCCGAATTTATTTTTGATAAAACTATACTGGGGTGTTACTGTACCTTCCTGTTCCTGTAGTATGGTTCAAAGAGGGACAGAACAACAGAGTTTTTTAGTCTGAGTCTGTGTTTGTCTGGCTTGGGGCAGAGTCTCTCTCGCTGGCCTGACACAGACAAAGGGGGCTTAGCCTCCTTAGTTCACTACCGAAGGTTTCTGTGGATATGATTCCTTCTTTTGTGATCTACCAGACTAGTCCTTGTTGCTGTTCTCGGGGGAAGATAAGTTTCTTTCCCTGGGAGTAGCAACACCTTCCTTGCTTTGGTGCTCTGGGAGCTGGCAAGTATTGCTGGCCTTCCCCCTCAGATCTCCCTTAGGCTAAGATAAGTTTCTTGGCTGCGGGTGATCCGTCACTGAAGCAAGGTCGGTAGGACCCTCTTGTCCCTTCCCCCTCTATCTACGTAATGGCCTAGCCATTACAGTACTGTACGTCGTTCTACATCTGGACCTAGTATAGGTTATATTTTTGAGTGCTGCCTGGACCTCCCTTAGTCCCTCTTCCATGCCTGCCTGTAGAGCCAGACGGCATTGGTCAGGAAGCCTGAATTAGATTCTCCCCTTCCTTATATGCTCTCTTTCGGATTGCCGGGCTTGGAGGTAGTGTACACTCTTATCCCGGCATCCATTCTATTTTTCTTCTAGTGCTGTACCCGACCCGGCTGCCGGCCTCATAGGCCGGCAGCCGGGCAGGTGTAGTCCTCTGGTTCTTTTGCTGCCGGCTGGCATCGGTCTTGTACCTTTGCCGGCCGGCTTATGTCAGCCCTTGTCTGCCGGTCACCAAGAGTGTGGCCGGCAGCTGGGTACTACCTTGTGTAGTTGCCGGCCGGCAGCCATTGCCGGCCGACATTGGCTGTTGGCACATGAATTTGAACCAGAGTGCTGCCGCCTTATAGCTGTTAAGTAGTATACTTTAAAGCTAGTTATGGTGTCTGCGGCAAGTTGCCGGCCGGCACGTATCCCCCTATACTGTACTAGTATTCTTCAGTATAACATATACAGTAAGAAGAAAACTATGGTAAGGGTGTTGGTACAGCACTGTGTGTTCTAACACTTTTGTGTTTTCTTACACAGTCCTTTGCTGTTGCCCTACAGATAGGGAAGTGAGTTCTCTCCTGTCTATTATCCAGGTTTTTAAAATCATTGCTTAGGTGTGAGCTCCACCTGTTTCCTCTGGAAACTTTGCATTGGTTACTCTAGAAGAGATTAACCATTTAATTTTATTATCTGGAAGGCTGCAGCAATGGGTTGTGAGGGAAATACAAGTGTTTGTCTTTCCTTTCTGAATTGTTATGCTATACTATGCATATCCAGTGATACATAGTTCACTTGATACTCATGGAAATTTCTTCTCTTTACAGAAGGACACTCCGAAGTGCGGAAGTGCTCTCTGCAACGTCCGCAGCAAGAACCTCTGCGGACATGAGTTTTGTAGGAGACACGCAGCATACGTGTCTCCAAGGATGATCTCCGGTATTGGGACCCTCAGGTATGTACTGTGTGCACTAACCGGATTACTGAGACCTTTGATTCCCCTAGGACAGAGGAATCAAGGGATATAGCTAGGAAGAAGCTTCGTACCTGGGTAAGGGGCTTCCAAAAGAACACTTCTGGCCCTTATCTTCCAAGTGAGAAGATGAGGGCATATCTTTTCCCTAAGGCATCAGCTGATGCAGTGATTCCCCAGCCTCAAGAAGAGAGCCCCTAAGTTCAGATCCAGGTGGATGCTGATGTCGCGGTCGCGATGCAAGAAATCCAGTTAGAGGACAGGATGTCTGATGTGGACGGGTGTCTGGAGGAAGACCTCCTGGCAGAAGCCCAGGATGAAGTTCAAGCCCCAGACGTTTTAGAGGTAGACGTCGACGAGGTGTCGGCTACTCCGGTTCAGATTCCGGAGCCTATTCCCTCTACATCGGCCGGTCCCCAGTAGAGCTGGGACAGGCCCTCTCTTCTATTGTTGGAATGATCCAACAAATGCAGAAGGAGAATCAGGAGAAGGCGGCTGCAATGGAACTGCGAATGCAGTGCCTTGCAGAATCACATGGACCCCAGAAAAAGCTCAATGTGAAAGACCTTCCCTTGTGCTCAGATGCTAACCCATGGAGGTATGCTGAGCACATGCCGATGACGACTGGAAAGATCGTCATATCGGATAAGCTGGGCTCAGTTCCCCTGGAGGAGGTGGAATTCTGGCCCAGTAAGGCATCATATCCGGACTGTTATGTCCGGCTGAGGAAGGAACCAGCTTCAAAGGAGGAGACAGAGCTGAAGGAGGTCATAGTGATGGACCATGCTAAGGCTCAACCTCTACTTTCATCCTCGATGAAAGAGAGGGGCTTCTCTAACTCAAAGGTAGCCGCATTGAATAGGAAGCTCCCTTCCTTTGTGTCCTCGCCTACTTTTTACAGAAAGGGTTTCTAGCTGTACTAAAAGCAGTGGAGGCCGGCAAGCCTTGCCCCTCCCTAGAGGAGTGTAAACCCTTGTCGCTGGCCCTGCCAATGGGCCACAAAGACTGGAAGAACGTCCATCTTACGTTCTCAGTTGGAAAGTTGGAGGCTGATATTGCCGGACGTCAGTTCGGCAAAAACCTCCCTAAGCTGTCTGACTTTCTTTTGCGAAGAGAATTCGATACAAAAGAAAGACTGACTGCCTCAATGTCTCTTCAGACTACTCTCGAGACGATGGCAAGTGACCCCAAGGTCCATGAGATGTTCATGGTAGTGGCCAAGACTCATCTGGCCACAGTGACGAAGGACCTTTATGGCTTCGTCAAGGCAAGGAGAGGTTGTAGGGAGTTCGTGTTTACCTCGGCTACGGTGAGGCACGAGCCAAGGAAACTAATCTCCTCCAACATTTGGGGAAAAGACCTTTTCCCTACCGACTTGGTCAAAGAAGTTGTTGATAAGGCCGCCTTGGAGAATAGAAATCTTCTCCAGAAGTGGGACCTGGCTATGAAAAGAAAGTCTTGCCCGGATGAGGGTCCTCAACCAAAGAGGAAGACTATGAGGACTAGGCTACTGTCTCGGCCAGCCAAGCCTGTTAGACAGCAACAGCAACTGCAATTGCCATTGCCCCCAGTGCCCCAGATCGTGGCACAAACCCCGACCACTTTTCAGTGGGTACCCCAGGCCATGTCGACACAGTCCACGGCATTCACCCCAGCGTTCGAAGGGCAGTCTACTTCCTTTCGAGCAAAGCCTAGAGGAGCAGCCAGAGGCTCGTCTAGACGCCCCTCAAGGGGAAGGGGATTCAGGGGTGGTCGTGGTCAGGAAGGCAAGACCTCAGGACGGCAGTCCAAGTGAGGTGATACCGGTAGGAAGGAGACTTCTGAAATTTCGGGATCGGTGGACCTTCGATCCCTGGGCCCACAGCCTACTCAAGAATGGACTGGGCAGGAGCTGGTACAGCACTCCACCCCTGTGCCTTCGGTTTTTCCAACGCTCCACCCCCGTTATGGAGGAGTACGTTCAAGAACTGTTGGAGAAAAAAGGTGATCCGAAGGGTGAAGCCCATCAATTTCTAAGGGAGGCTGTTTTGTGTTCCCAAGAAAGACTCAGAGTCATTCTAGACTTGTCGTCACTCAACAAGTTCATAGTGAATTGCAAATTCAAAATGCTAACACTGCAACACATAAGGACCTTACTGCCCAAGAGGGCATATTCCGTCTCTATAGACTTGTCAGATGCCTATTGGCACATTCCAATTAGCCATCGATTCTCCCCCTACCTAGGGTTCAGGCTACAACGAAGACTATACGCCTTCGGAGCCATGCCATTCGGGCTAAACATAGCCCCAAGGATTTTTACGAAGCTTGCGAGCGTAGCTCTCAAACAATTACGCCTAAAGGGAATTCAGGTAGTAGCCTACCTGGACGACTGGTTGGTGTGGGCAGCATCCGAGACAGAATGCTTGCAAGCTTCCAGTCAAGTGATCCAGTTCCTAGAGTACCTAGGCTTTAAGATCAACAGAAAAAGTCTCGACTTTCTCCATCTCAAAAGTTCCAGTGGCTGGGAATCCACTGGGACCTTTTGTCACACTGTTTCTCCATCCCAGCGAAGAAAAGGAAGGAGATAGCGGGTTCTGTCAAGAGACTTCTAGATTCTGAAAGGATATCAAGACGCGAACAGGAGAGGGTACTGCGCTCTCTCCAGTTTGCTTCGGTGACAGACCCAGTGCTAAGTGCACAGCTAAAGGATGCAATCGGAGTTTGGAGAAGTTATGCATCAAACGCGCGAAGAGATCTGAGAAGACCAGCCGCTTCGGCTAAGTACTCTTCTCAGGCCTTGGTCCCAAGCCAGACATCTAAAGAAGTCGGTTCTTCTTCAGCCACCTCCCCCGTCGGTGACGATTCACTCAGACGCCAAAAAGGAGAGAGGGGGAGGTCACTCTCATCGGAAAAAAGTTCAGGGGACTTGGTCCAAGCTATTCAAGACCTTTCACATAAAACTTTCTAGAAGCTAGGGCAGTGCTCCTTACCTTAAAGAAAGTCTCCCCGCGTCACTCGATCCACATAAGGTTGGTGATAGACAGCGAGGTAGTTGTGAGATACTTGAATCGACAAGGATCGAGGTCACCACCTCTGAACCAGGTGATGTTGGCCATCTTCCGATTGGCGGAAAAGAAGAAGTGGTACCTGTCGGCAGTTCACCTTCAAGGAGTCCGCAATGTGACAGCGGACGCTCTATCCAGGTTCACACCGATAGAGTCGGAATGGTCCTTAGACGCAGGATCATTCTCCTTCATTCTGAATCAGTCCCAGAACTGCAGATAGACCTCTTTGCGACGAAATACAACAAGAAGTTGCCCCTGTACGTGCCCTGTACGAGGACCCCTTAGCGGAAGCAGTGGACACGATGTCCCTCGACTGGAACAAATGGTCCAAGATTTATCTGTTCCCTCCTCACAACCTTCTGTTGAGGTCCCTCAACAAACTGAGATCCTTTAAGGGGTAGCGGCAATAGTGGCCCACAAGTGGCCGAACAGCGTGTGGTTCCTCCTGGCATTGGAATTGTAGCTGAAGTTTGTACCGCTACCAGATCCAGTTCTGACCCAGCGAGTCCAGAAATCAACTGTCTTCGCTTCATTACAGAAAACCAGGACCCTGCAGCTCATGATTTTCTCTCCTAGCGATGAGAAAGCGTTTCGGGATTTCGAAAGCCAGCATAGACTTCCTTGAGGAATATAAGTGCAAATCTACTAGAAGGCAATATGAGTCATCTTAGAGAAAATGGGTGGCCTTTTGTCAAGGCGAAGAATCCGCAGGAGATCTTGACAGACTTCTGCTTATCTTTCTTCTCCACCTCCATGGTCAAGGATTGGCAGCTAACACGATTTCAGCATGTAAGTCTGCTTTGACAAGACCCATTCTATATGCCCTCCAGGTCGACCTAGGTAACGAGATCTTTAATAAAGTCCCGAAAGCCTGTGCTAGGCTCAGACCTTCAGCACCTCCAAAGCCCATTTCATGGTCTTTACAC
>NC_090729.1:52041038-52046038 GCF_036898095.1 Palaemon carinicauda
GCGTAATTATCAAAACAGGAGGAAAATTAGTTATATGAATATACCAGAATGAAGTTCTATTTTACTACTTGACTTCATTTTCACTATAACAAAGACCTGGAAAACTTGCAAAAGCGTTACATCTGATTTATCAGCAATTGTTATATATATATATATAATAGTATATATTATATAGTATATATATATATATATATATATATATATATATATATATATATATTATATATATTGTATTAATAGATCTATTTGATCAACTCACTTTGCAATATAGTTTAGTTTTAGGATTCATCTACTACCAAGTATGCGGTTTCATTTGATATAAACACACACACACACACACACACATATATATATATATATATATATATATATATATATATATATATATATATATATATATACATATATATATATGTGTGTGTGTGTAAATATCACCCACGAATTGCATTTAATACCGAATTCTATCTTGGGAATTCATATCCACTTATAATTCATTTTATGGTAACAGCTTCTGGCCGGGTGGTGATTCGAACCACCACCTGTACGGCTAGAAACCATGCTGGCAGGGACCCTACCGACTCAGCTATCAAGAGGAAAATAGCCATGATAGCTGAGTCGGTAGGGTCCCTGCCAGCATGGTTTCTAGCCGTACAGGTGGTGGTTCGAATCACCACCCGGCCAGAAGCTGTTACCATAAAATGAATTCCAAGTGGATATGTATTGCCAAGATAGAATTCGGTATTAAATGCAATTCGTGGGTGATATTTACATTAATTAAAATCACTTGTGCTTGTGATATATATATTATATATATATATATATATATATATATATATATATATATATATATATATATATATATATATATATATGTATATATATATATTACTTTTTTTAAATTTATTTTGCTGTTATTCAGTATAATAGATATGATTTATCAATTACTTGATAGTGCGCAGGAAAAAGGTAAAACAGATTTTGCAATTGGCAAATGGGGTATCTTGTAAGGAAATTTATGACCACAAATATTTTTAAATTCCGTAAATTTTTGAAATATAAAACCTGTTTTTATTTTCAAATATATGGAAGTGCAAATTTTATCTTTAGAACTTGTGAGGTTTCTGTGTCGTTTGATATTTAATTATAATTTCATATTTTTACGAAAAGAGAACCAGGTTTAATCCTCTCATGCTTATATAATATATATCACATTTCTTCAAATTGGAACATAAACAGTTCCTTCTGGAAAAGACCTGTTGTTACTCTCCCAGCACTTTTAACTTTTTGGGCTAAAATATATGTGAAATACAAAAGGATGCTGTAGAGCCCAACCTCGTTTGAAACCGATAAAAATAGAAACAGAATTTCAGTTTTGATTAAGACAAATATGAATATAAATTTAGGTACGCTAATGTGTATGTTGGCGTGGTGGTGTGTTTGTGTTTGGGCAAAAGAGAGAGGAGAGAGAGAGAGAGAGAGAGAGAGAGAGACAGAGAGAGAGAGAGAGAGAGAGAGAGAGAGAGGAGAGAGAGAGAGAGAGAGAGAGAGAGAGAGAGAGAGAGAACCAGACAATATTTATTTTTCGATGACAGTCGTGCTCCCAAAGAATTACATCCTGTTATTCGTACTTGTCTTTTAATTTCCGAAGTTAAAGTTCATCATTAATTCAATTTCCTTACGCTTGGTTTTATGAAAGTAATTTAAACCCTTTACTTCCCTGCAATTGCCGCTTTTACAATAACGGAATGTCAACAAGGAAATGAATGGGACTACTGAAAGAACGAGGGGCTTCTCATATGGACCATCATTACTGAAATGCTCTCAATAAATCTTCCTGTCAGAAAGCAGGGGGCGGCACTGGCTTACATTCAATCAAATCCCCCTCTTCGACAATTCATACCTTGTGCAATGATGGTGAGCATTCACATAAGATATGATTTTGTGTCGTAACCTCAGACTTAAACTTTCATTTAATAACCAAGTGTTTGATGCAAGAGATTATAGAATTTTTCTAAAACTTAAACACAAAACTTTTTAAAATCAAGTTAGTGTTTTTGGTCGAAAGGTTTTTGTTAGGGAAATTAATAAGTATCTTTGATATATAAAAATCTGAGAGTATAAGATAGAAGAAAACCATCACATATATTAAGAAAAATTATTAAAGTATTGAATACATACAGTTGTAAAATAAGATCACTTATTCTTATATACTCCATATCTCAGATAAGATTTATACAAATTTTCCTATATATGCATATACATGAAAATGTATATAGATGAGCATATATATATATATGTATATATATATATATATATATATATATATATATATATATATACTATATATATATATATATATATAATATATATATATACATATATATATACATATATATATATATATATATATATATATATATATATATATATATATATATATATATATCTATAAATACATATATATATATGTATATATATATATATATATATATATATATATATATATATATGTGTGTATATATATATATATATATATATATATATATATATATATATATTTATATGTATGTATATATATGTATATAAATAGATATTTATATATAACATATATACATGCATTATTTTATATATATATATATAATATATATATTATATATTATATATATATATATTATATATATATATATATATATATATATATATATATATATATATATATATATATATATATATATATTTATGTATATACAGTTATATCTTTATATATATATAAATACATATATATATATATATATATATATATATATATATATAATATATATATATATATATATATATATATATATATATATATATATATATATATATATATATAAATATACATATATATATATACATTATATATTTCAAGACGATAATGGAAAGGCATTTTTTGTCTTTGTTTGTGATTTTAATGCTCACCATAGGGAGTGGTTAAGTTCTATCTCTCCTACCGATCGCCATGGCTTAAGAGCTTTAGACTTTGCCTCTGAATTAGTCTGTGAGCAAATCATAAATGAAGCTACTCATAGGTCTGGTAACTGCTCGGACCTTGTATACACTGCATCCCCTGGCGTTATAACTAGTAAGGGTGGTTTTCCAGTCGGGACATCTGACCATACCTTGGTTCATTAGTAGTTAAGACTGAGCAGCCTGTCCCTGATATATCATATTCCTGTAAAATTTATATGAAATCCCAAGCAGACTCGAATGGGATTTTGCATGATGTTTTGTGCTTGAAATGTTCACAATTATATAATAGTGTAGATCCTGTTGTCCCTTTGAATGAGAATCTAGTTAACATAATTGATATCGGCATCCCTTCTCGTGTGCTAAGATACCGAGTGAAGAGAAACCATGGTTCAATGATGATTGTAAACCTTCTTATTTGGAGAAGTAGGAGGCCTATCATCTTTGGAAGGGTAAAAGATCAGATTTGACCTGGAACAACTTTACTCAGCTTTGAGCTTTTCCTCAGAGGATTTATGCTTCAACTGAAAAGGAGTTCAGTTTAGCCATAAAAGAAACCCTTTCTGGTACAACTCAGGAACATAAATGGTGGTCTACACTTAAATCTGCACTTTTCGGTGTAGATGCAACAGTTCCTCCTTTACTTAAACCAGATATCTCGTCACTCACTGTCCAAAGAAAAGGCAACCCTTTTGGCTGATGTTTTTAACAGTAAACAGAGTAATGAAAAGCTTGAACTTCCTCATTCCTGCTTTCCTGAGGCTAAACTAACTAGTTTAGCTTTTAGATCTAGTGAGATTAAAGCTCTTTTGATGGACCTTGATAATTATGGAGGTGTTGACTGAAATGGTATTTTTCCTTTTTTTTTTTTTTTTTTTATAAGGACAGTAGATTTCTTAGCTCCAAATTTATCTGTTATTTTGCGCAAGTTAGAAAGAATGAGGACTTTTTAGCACTTGGAGAATTGGTAATGTTACTCTTATATGTAAATTTGTTTTTGGTAGCTCAAATCCCACTGATTACCGCCCAATTTCCATAACTCCCATATTATTTAAAGTTTTTGAGCGTCTCCTGGCTGAAGGTAATCATATATTCCCTAGTTTGCAATTTGGTTTTCGTAAAGGCCTTGGTGCATGAGATGCCCATCTTACAATCTCCATTGCTGTACAGAATCCCTTGATTTTGGTCAGGATGTTCGTATGATTGGCCTGGATTTCAGTGCTGCCTATGACCGTTGTAATCATGAGGCTCACGTTTTCAAACGACAAACAGTTAGGGGTGGGGTGGGTCGTTTTTTTAGAACGATTATTGATTTTTTAAGTAATAGATCTGAAAATTTTGTTTTTGATAGGCACCATAGTGAGTATAGGAATGTGATGTTCGGTGATCCACAAGGTAGTATTCTTGGTCCCTTACTTTCCATACTATATACATATGACATGTGGTTTGGCCCAGAAAAACAAGCTTGTTGCATATGCATATGCTGCTACTCTCTTTGTATCAATTCTATCCCCTGAATGTAGATCTTGGGTTGGTGAATCCCTTAATAGAGATTCAGCTAAAACTAGCGTGTGGTGCAAATTATGGGATACGATGTTGAATCCTTACAAAAATTAAGTATGACCGTGAGTAGGTCAAGGACGGTGGCTCCTCAACATCCGGGTCTCAGAATTGATAATATTTTTTTTCAAATTGGTATGACTCTTTTAAAATTTTAGGTGTGATTCTCGACAGAAAAATTACTTTTGAGAAACACATAAGGTCTGTGTCTTCTTCAATTGCACAAAAAATTGGCTTATTGAGAAAGTCTTACAAGATTTTCGGTGATCAATCTATTCGGAAAAAGTATTCTAATTCATTCATTCTACCTTGTTTTTAGTATTGTTCTCTTTCTGGTTTTCAGCTGCTGATTCTCATCTTAATTTGTTGTACAAAAACTTACGGTCTATTGAATTTCTTATTCCTGATTTAGATATTAATATTTGGCACCG
>NC_090729.1:52051038-52058538 GCF_036898095.1 Palaemon carinicauda
GAAAGATTTCTTACGATTAATGTATTTAACTTTCATGACACTTATGTTGCCTGAATTGGATGTATATAAACAGATAAAGAAACATATGTCTAAGTGTCCTGATCTTGATCCTGTGTTTACCCAAGTTTTTGCAAAAACGGTCACTTGATTGTGGGATGCAGAACGAGATTCTGTTTGTTACATAATAGTTCGACTCATTCATGTAGTCAGTGCTACTCGCGTAAGACACAACAGAATCCTAGAAATACACAGTCAATTCCACAGTCAGTTCCATATTGAAATAAAAAAAAAAATCTTCATTTCCATAAGAAGAAACAACCAAACGTCGATGTAGTTCAGAATCCAAAACCAACAAGCAGTTCTTCAAATATCGCTGATCCTAGGTCGTCAAACCAGACCTCGCAAGGTCACACTAATTTTCAGTATGTGCAGAACTAAAAGTTTTATAGACTTTTCTAAAGAAGATGCGAGTTCGTATTTGATGGGTGTTTCATTTCAAGAAGCAGTTACCTGGGATGATTTCAAAGTTAGGCTACGTGCGGTCTATGGAGGTGAAGAAGCCTTAGATGTAGTTTTAAGATTAAGAAATACACTTAATCAAGCCACTATGGTTCGGCTTAATGTTATTGAGAGAGCAGCTCTCATAGCCGATATGCTTAACGAATATCAAGATATTTTAGGTAATTCCACTTAGGTTATTAGATAAAACATCTCCGTGAAAGATTTCTTACGATTAATGTATTTAACTTTCATGACACTTATGTTGCCTGAATTGGATGTATATAAACAGATAAAGAAACATATGTCTAAGTGTCCTGATCTTGATCCCGTGTTTACCTAAGTTTTTGCAAAAACGGTCACTTGATTGCGGACTGCAAAATGAGATTCTGTTTGTTACATAATAGTTCGACTCATTCATGTAGTCAGTGCTACTCGCGTAAGACACAACAGAATCCTAGAAATACACAGTCAATTCCACAGTCAGTTCCATATTGAAATAAAAAGAAAAATCTTCATTTCCATAAGAAGATACAACCAAACGTCGATGTAGTTCAGAATCCAAAACCAACAAGCAGTTCTTCAAATAACGCTGATCTTGGGTCGTCAAACCAGACCTCGCAAGGTCACACTAATTTTCAGTATGTGCAGAGCTAAAAGTTTTATTGACTTTTCTAAAGAAGATGCGAGTGCGTATTTGATGAGTGTTTCATTTCAAGAAGCAGTTACCTGGGATGATTTCAAAGTTAGGCTACGTGCGGTCTATGGAGGTGAGGAATCCTTAGATGTAGTTTTAACATTAAGAAATAAACTTAATCAAGCCACTATGGTTCGGCTTAATGTTATTGAGAGAGCAGCTCTCATAGCCAATATGCTTAACGAATATCAAGATATTTTAGGTAATTCCACTTAGGTTATTAGATATAACATCTCCGTGAAAGATTTCTTACGATTAATGTGTTTAACTTTCATGACTCTTATGTTGCCTGAATTGGATGTATATAAACAGATAAAGAAACATATGTCTAAGTGTCCTGATCTTGATCCCGTGTTTACCCAAGTTTTTGCAAAAACGGTCACTTGATTGCGGACTGCAGAACGAGATTCTGTTTGTTACATAATAGTTCGACTCATTCATGTAGTCAGTGCTACTCGCGTAAGACACAACAGAATCCTAGAAATACACAGTCTATTCCACAGTCAGTTCCATATTGAAATAAAAAGAAAAATCTTCATTTCCATAAGAAGAAACAACCAAACGTCGATGTACCTCAAAATCCAAAACAAACAAGCAGTTCTTCAAATAACGCTGATCCTGGGTCGTCAAACCAGACCTCGCAAGGTCACACTAATTTTCATTATGTGCAGAGCTAAAAGTTTTATAGACTTTTCTAAAAAAGATGCGAGTGCGTATTTGATGGGTGTTTCATTTCAAGAAGCAGTTACCTGGGATGATTTCAAAGTTAGGCTACGTGCGGTCTATGGAGGTGAGGAAGCCTTAGATGTAGTTTTAACATTAAGAAATACACTTAATCAAGCCACTATGGTTCGGCTTAATGTTATTGAGAGAGCAGCTCTCATAGCCGATATGCTTAACGAATATCAAGATATTTTAGGTAATTCCACTTAGGTTATTAGATATAACATCTCCGTGAAAGATTTCTTACGATTAATGTATTTAACTTTCATGACACTTATGTTGCCTGAATTGTATGTATATAAACAGATAAAGAAACATATGTCTAAGTGTCCTGATCTTGATCCCGTGTTTACCCAAGTTTTTGCAAAAAATGAAACAAAGCCACAACCAGTAGACGTAGTTAATAATAGTCAAGTTGCAGGAATGACGTGTTATAATTGCAAACGTCACGGTCACTTGATTGCGGACTGCAGAACGAGATTCTGTTCGTTACATAATAGTTCGACTCATTCATGTAGTCAGTGCTACTCACGTAAGACACAACAGAATCCTAGAAATACACAGTCAATTCCACAGTCAGTTCCATATTGATATAAAAAGAACAATCTTCATTTCCATAAGAAGAAACAACCAAACGTCGATGTAGTTCAGAATCCAAAACCAACAAGCAGTTCTTCAAATAACGCTGATCCTGGGTCGTCAAACCAGACCTCGTAAGGTCACACTAATTTTCAGTATGTGCAGAGCAAACCAAATACCACATATTTAACTCCAGTGGGAAAGAGAGAAATGTTGGGTCAAGGTCATTCATGTCAACATCAGTAGTATTGAATAATCAATTTAATGTTCTACTAGATCATAGTGAAGCAATAGATTTTGCTATGAAACACACGGCCGAATTAAATAAATCAGTGCATGTTTACGTAGATTTGCAACGAATTCATACAATAATAAGCCAAAATGAGTTACGACCAACCTTATAAGCTGTAAATTTAGAACACAGATCATTTACATTATTTTTTTGACTTTGGTAGTCCACGTAATATCATGGATTTGAGAACACATCATTTGTTGTTTTCGAACTCCCCAATAGAAAAGTCAAGAGTAAAACTCTCGGGTATAGGAAATAATGAATTAAATGTAATAGGCGTAACTCATGTTTAGTTCAAGGTCGGTAAGCGCACGTTTGCTGATACATTTGTTGTTGTACAAAACATTGATATGTATCCAGTGTTAAGATTAGTTATCAAAATAAGAAAATTGAGTTTTTGACTCATGAAAATGAATTGATTATGTCAGAACTAAGGAATATATTAGCTTCAATCATTCAAATTATGAGTTTGATAAACGAACATTCTAGTAATATCAGTCAGATTATGGAAGTACAAGATTTGTTGGCAACGTTAACGTATTATGATTCAAAAATAGATCACATACATAATAGAATTGCATATTTCATTGAGAAATCAAAATGCTATGTGGAAGTTATCACGTTAGCGAGTAAAGGTGTACTGTCACCGCATTTCTTGCCAATAAGAGACTTTACGTTAATTGTGGTGAACAGACGGGAGAAATTAGGTTATGTTCCTTTGTTAGACGTACGTAGGTTAGAATTTTATTACAGCCTAATTACAGTAAGTGTTGAAAATCACAGGATTATGATTACAATTCCCTTTGATTCTTCCGATGCCTGGCAATCTTACAGGATATCACCATTTCCGATTTTCATGACGAATCACTCAAATCCAGTAATATCTAAAATGCAATGGATAAAAAAAAATTGTACAGCTGACTCCTTTGAATTTCATAAAAACCTAATGGATTCATGGGAGTTAGGTATAGTGCTAAACGGTGCTCTCTCCCATACACATGAAAATTGTCTGGAAAACCTTTGTCCCTTTGACGATAATAAGTTTAATTGCAAACTGAACAACGGCTCGTGGATACGATACGACAAGGCTGGCTTCAATATATCATGCCCGGACGGATCCACGTCCTATTCCCAAATCTTCGTTGCAGCAGATGATTGTATTGGGACGTCCCGAATTATATGGTTCATGGAATCAAGATTATCATCAGAGAATGAGCCTACTTCGCGAACTTCACGTGGTCGACTACAATTCCATCTTTACCTATCCCATACAATGCACGTGTGGCTAAGTGGTTGATGAGATTGACCGAGATGGACCACCCGACACCGACTTATGCAGAACACCGATTCTACGTGTTACTAGCAGTATTCAGCGTTATGGTGACGATATCTATCGCCATTAACATCCTTGTTTGGCATAGGTTAAAGAGAAATAAAAAGGAGATAAAACAGAACGTCTTGCCATGTCCAGACAAAACTCCTTATTTAATTCAATTTCAAGCCGTTTGAAACTGGCCCTTCATTCATTCAAAGTGGTAAAATTGTCTTGGAAAACTGTTTTTCACGAAAAGCAATTAGTGCGGTAGTAATATGTAATTGAATAGACTATAGAACATTTGCATTTTAAAAAACTTTAAAAAATTATTAAATTTTTTTTGGCACCTACTAAAATATATAGGCCTGAATGTTAAAATACAGAATCTATGGGAATCTAATTAAATATATAAGCCTCTATATATATATATATATATATATATATATATATATATATATATATATATATATATATATATATATATATATATATATATATATATATATATATATATATATATATATATATATATATATATATATATATATGTGTGTGTGTGTGTGTGTGTGTATGTGTGTGTGTATGTACAAAACCGTGGTAAGTACACATACGAGGAATTCGTGTTTGTGCACTAAAATTGTATCTTTACCAAGGTAACAAATATTTTTATAAGTTACCGTATTATAATAATCTAGGTTTTTGAAAAAGGTAACAACTATTCTTTATCAAAGTTACCGAATCATATGTATATCAGTATTTTTTTTTGTTGATACCATATAATCGTTTGCTAAAAATGTACCATATATATGATCAGTATTTATCATACATTTTTTCTTTGTTTTGGCAATTTTTCTTAAGTACGAATTATTATTTTCTTTTAATGTACCAATTTGAATATTCGTCCTCATTTGCTAATGGCTAAAGTTAAAAAACAAATATTAATATATATATATATATATATATATATATATATATATATATATATATATATATATATATATATATATATATATATATATATATATATATATATATATATATATATATATATATATATATATATATCCAGTCACACTCCTAGTAAACATATTTAGACATATTGTTAAATTTTAAAAATATTTATGTAACTGAGCTAATGTAATATATTAGATATTACGTGTTTAAAACACATGATCTACAGGTCACTGTGGAAGTAAGAGAAGTTTGAGAAATGCCATAGTCATATCATAAGCAGGATGGGAATGCCAAACCTCAGCAATGTAACATTTTTTTATGAAGAGTAAACACAGCCAAGCCCGTGAGAAAGAGTTGTCTTTGAGAACGGAACAAGTACCTTCCGGTATTAACATTGTGTTTACAATAAATCCTTAAGTGCTGAGATAACTATATAAACTTTAACGTGAATATGGATATTTGTGGCAGTTCACTTTGAGATGTCATTCGGTATGGTCATCCGACCAAACAATCTATACTCCAGTGATGGAGATGTTAATACCGTTTTTAAAGAATAAACTATTTTAAATTTAACTTACTTATACTTTACGTGAAGAGGTAACATACCAAATCTAATCTATAACACATTGAAGATGACATTTGAAGAGAACCTAAATGTGTATTAACAACAGTAGCACACCAATATATACTGTATATATATATATATATATATATATATATATATATATATATATATATATATATATATATATATATATATATATATATATATATATATATATATATATATATATATATATATATATATATATATATATATATATATATATATATATATGTATTGTATATATCTATATATATATATATATATATATATATATATATATATATATATATATATATATATATATATATATATATATATATATATATATATATGTATATATATATATATATACATATATATATATATATATATATATATATATATATATATATATATATATATATATATATTTATATATATATATATATATATATATATATATATATATATATATATATATATATATACATGTTTATATATATATATATATATATATATATATATATATATATATATATACATACTGTATGTATATATATATATATATATATATATATATATATATATATATATATATATATAGATAGATATATATATATATACATTTATATATATATATATATATATATATATATATATATATATATATATATATATATATATATATATATATATATATATATATATAAATATATATATATATATATATATATATATATATATATATATAAATATATGTATATATATATATCTATATATATATATATATATATATATATATATATATATATATATATATATATATGTATATATATAAATATATATATATATATATATATATATATATATATATATATATATATATATATATATGTATATATATATATATATACATATATATATATATATATATATATATATATATATATATATATATATATATATATATATATATATATATATATTGTTTATATAAATATTTATATATATATATATATATATATATATATATATATATATATATATATATATATATATATATATATATATATATATATATATATATATACATACTGTATGTATATATATATATATATATATATATATATATATATATATATATATATATATATATATATATATATATATATATATATATATATATATGTATATATATATATATATATATATATATATATATATATATATATATACATATATATATATATATATATATATATATATATATATATATATATATATACATATATATATATATATATATATATATATATATATATATATATATATATATATATATATATATTTATATATATATGTGTATGTATATATATATATATATATATATATATATATATATATATATATATATATATATATATATATATATATATATATATATATATATATATATATATATATATATATATATATATATATATATATATATATATATATATGATTGTGTGTGTGTCTGCGTGTCTGTGTCTGGTTATTGCTGTAGGTGTATTTAAATGCTTGTGTGTATGAATGACTAGAGAAGACATGTTTGGTTTTTCTTCCATTCATACTCAAAATATACATATTTGCACTCTTCGATTCATCATTCTTGTTATACTACTTCATATAATACTCTCATGACTCTACCTGTTCATTAAGATCTTTCATCTCTTACAAAAACGAAAATATCTCTAGAAACTGTTCTATTGAGATTTTTTCTTTTTTCTTCTTTTTAGTCAACTCTCCAGAACTTATAATTCGTATTTCGTAACATATAGACATTTCATATTGTACTTTTATGATATTATATTTGG
>NC_090729.1:52066038-52091038 GCF_036898095.1 Palaemon carinicauda
TCTCCCGGCGGGAACCAAGGGTGTAATTAAACCCCATGACAGATGGGCACGCATAGTCTTAGAGGGCTTGTTAGAAATAAAAGACAACAGAGATGATATAAAAATAATCAATCTGTCAAAAAAAAAAATGTGTTAGGAAGTGACTCTGTGTGTGAATAAGAGTTATGTGAAATTTCTAATAATGGGATCTCGGGAGCCACAATTCCAGCCCACACAGATGAACACACACAAAACTTGATTATGCAAGCAAAAAAACTGTCAGAATATCTACATGTAGTTAGTAACATTGCTGATAATTATTCGGATATAATTGCAATTGGAGACGAGACCCGGGAGGATTGATCGATTTCCATTTAGCATTAAAACTGTGCAGGCGGAGCCCATCAGGTCAAGGTCTTATAAGGTACCCATACATTTCCAGGGCGAGATAGAAAGGGAAATTGGTAAATTAAAGGAAAAAAGGATTATCGAGGAGCGTGAATCTCCCCGGGCTTCTCCAATTGCAGCTGTTAGGAAAAAGGATGGCTATGTAAAATTGCGTGTTGATTATTTGAAGTTGAATGCAGTCCCTAAGGATAATGCATTTCCATTGCCCTCGATAAAAGAATTACTTGTGAAGGTATGGGATAGTGAATATTTTACAATGATCGATTTAAAATCTTGATACTATCAAATATCCATTCAGAAAGGCAATGAATGTAAATCGACATTTATGGCTAACGATCAACTATTTCAGTTTAAATTTCTTCCTTTCATTGTTAAAAATGTTCCAAGTAATTTTTCTAGAGTAATGATGGCAGTTTTCTCTCCCTTAATTAGCCATAATGTGCTTCTCTATTTAGACGATACAATTACAGGAAAAACGGCCGAAGAACATGATAATAATATTCATAAAGTTTTAAAAGCATTGCTACTTAATGGTATGCAAAGAAATTAGTCAAAGTGGATTTTTTTTCAATAAACAGGTAAAATTTTTAGGTCATATATTAACCCAAAAGGTATCCAACCCTGACCTATTGAAGTAGAAGCTATTAGAGATGTTCCCAGACTACGCGTAGCCATAAGGAAGTAGCTGAGTTCCTTGGGCTCGCTTGGTATTATCCTAAATTCAAAAGAGGTATTGGAGAGATAGCGAGATAGTTAAATCCTTTAAAGAAACAAATATTAATAAATTGTGGTGTGGAAGAAAACGGGGCTTTTAACCATTTGAAAGCATCCTTAACTAACAATGACTTACTCGCATATCCTAGATGTGATCGATCGTTTCTAGTGACAACAGATGCAAGTACCATAGCTATTGGTGGTGTAATTTCTCAACAAGATGATAAACGTAGAAGCAACCCATTTGTTTTGCTTCCAGGTCATTAAAAGGGGCAGAAAAGAATTCCAGTACATTCGATCGGGAGTCATTGGCTTCTCTTTGGGTTCTGGAGAGTCATCGGTTCTTTTTCTTAGGTCAGCCAATTAAGTTGCAAAGCGATCATCGCCGCCAACTTGATTTATTTTACAAAGATGGATTAGCATCTAGACAACATGATGGATTGGAAGATTGTTAGAGTTTAACATAAAGGGGTTTGGCCACAAAGAAGGTAAACCTAAGAAGGTAGCTGATACCCTCTGTAGAGGTGCAATAGTAAGACAAACAAGTAGAGCAATAAAGAGAGAAAAAGAACGCAATCAAAATATCGAAAGCTATCATCAAAACAGAAAACAGGATGTGAATTTACGTCAAGAGCAATCAGAAAATGAGATCCAAGCGCACGTGTGTGCAAAAGAGAGAGAGAGAGAGAGAGAGAGAGAGAGAGAGAGAGAGAGAGAGAGAGAGAGAGAGAGAGAGAGAGGGAGAGAGCGCATGAAATAGTGAACGTGAATACGTGTGGGAGGTTTAGGAGACGACCTGGGGTGTCCAGAATAAGTGCCCTGATGATGCAGATCTGATTGACCTTGGCGGGTGGGACATAAAGGAAGTCCGAGAGGGACAGAAAAAAAAATGGTATGGACGCAAAGAGTGCCAATAGTGATTAGAGGGGAATCAAAGAGTTATCTATCATTTCTGAAAGTGCCTGGTGAGGATTTTTTTTTTTTACAGAATAAGACATATTATCTTGTGCTTACGAGAAGAGGTAAGGGGAATTTTGTGCACAGTAGTTTTTCCTCCCCCTTCAATTAATGGAGCGATAGACATTGTACATGCAAGTCCATATGCAGGACATTTATGGATTGAAGAACATTAAGGAGAGCACGAGAATCTTTCTTTTGGGTATGAATGAAAATATCCATAGAGAATTATATAAGATGTTGTCATGCTTGTAACTGTTTCAAACAACATAAAAACATTGTACTGTAAGCCAGAAAGTAAACTGTGATTCCTATTAAATTTTATAGGGTGCATATGGATGTGGTATATATATATATATATATATATATATATATATATATATATATATATATATATATATATATATATATATATATATATATATATATATATATATATATATATATATATATATGTGTGTGTGTGTGTGTGTGTGTGTGTGTGTGTGTGTGTGTGTGTGTGTGTGTGTTTGAGTGTGAGTGTGTGTGTATTTGTTAATGCATTTACTCGGGGTTCTCATACATACACAATGTTGGATAAATGCGTATATTCATTAGCCCAGGCGCTGTGTTCTTTCATTACTAGGGCTGGTCGGCCAAAAATTTAGGTATGTGATAACGGTGTGGAGTTTCAAAATAAGGTGTTGAAATCGGTTACGGACTTGATGGAAATTAAACACGTTTCAGTGACCGCATATAAGCCTTCAGCTAATGGGTTATTTGAATCGCATAATAGGGAAGTGGTGGGAATTTTACGTTACTTAGTGGTTGATGAGCCCCTTTATTGGCACGCCATGCTTCCTACGGCGGAGCTAGCTCAAAACATTGCATATAAAGCTTCGCTCAGGGACATACCTTTTCTTTTTACTGTATGGACCAGATCCTGTGTTACCATATACGGTCCTGATTAATTTCCATATGTTGCCAAAATATTCAACTGACCAATACTGTGCCTTTTTACTGAATCTCTTAAAGAGAGTATTGAATACTACTGAAAGGTTGTTGAAACGAGCTAATGAAAATCATAGCTCAAAGTATAATTGTTGGTTCAAAACCACATCGGTAAAAGTATTTGCTGGCGATCCTTTGTATTTGAAAAGACTCCAACCTAGGAAACACAAACTAGAGCCTGCGTATTTGGGCTCATATCAAGTTAAGATGGTTAAATCTTGAACAGTAGTTATGTATAGCATTATTTATGGCGCATTGTCTGAATCTCATCAGGCACACATACATGTGGTGCCGGAAGAGGTAGATTTCAAAAGTGTCAATCAGAGTCTACCTTCTTACCCTTGCTTATGTGAAATTCCTCGAGTTGATGAGAAGGTTTTTTTTTTCTTTTGTTGTGGTTGCTGCTGTTTGAACATACCTCATTTCTTTTTTCTTTTTTTTGACGTGTTCTAAATAAAATAGTTGATAACAATGTGTTCTTACGTTGGTGCTTAATGTATAATTAAAGTGTTGTGATAATTTTGCTGAGTATAGCAATACCTATGACATACCGCTGAGTGAACCTAAAAGCAAACAGAGAGAGGTTAAATAGGCTAGATGTGATCCGTCAATCGGACATTGTATTATTTATGTATTTATGTGATTCCTGGTTGATAGAGCCAGTTTGGTTCACGAAGGGCAAGTGGCTACATGATTAAAGTTCAGCCTCGAGGAAAGGCATTGTTAGAGAATGCGTAGACGTGAACATCTTTTTCTTAGAGTTATAAGAGAAAGGCAGGAAGATGAAAGATTATCTCGGGAAAACGGCTTTTGGCTACCAATTGATAGTTACAATTGCAAGTGTAATAGTGATTTTAAAAATGACGAAACGGTGGTGGTGAGTTGTGTTGCGAATTTCTGCCGTAAACCTGGATAAGTGAAATCGAGTTCTGAAACAATTTCTATTTTCACCTCTATTGATGGGGTTGTATAATACTGATATTGATCTGATTATGTTTCACTTCGGGGCTTCTGTATTTTAGTTGCAGAGGTCATAACAATAAATGAGTGTTATTATATTATATTATATTATCAATATTTTTACATGCAATATTTTTTTTTGTGGAATTGTTATTTTTTTGGTTGATTTCTACGTATATATCTTATGTCACATTTCTATTTAGTACATGCTATGACCTATTCTGGGATGGAGTGTCCTCCATATATCATAGACTAGAGAGGGCGAGTGCGAACCTCCTCCCGGAGTGAGGAGCTGAGGGGGAGGGTGATTAATTTCCTAATCCTTTTATGCAAAATATATCTTTTATACTGTGATATTAATGACTTTTTTAAGAATACTAAGACTGTTAAAAATTTTAGTGCGCGATCACT
This sequence comes from Palaemon carinicauda, assembly GCF_036898095.1. Taxonomy (NCBI): domain Eukaryota; kingdom Metazoa; phylum Arthropoda; class Malacostraca; order Decapoda; family Palaemonidae; genus Palaemon; species Palaemon carinicauda. Next base: position 52,070,458 of record NC_090729.1, read on the forward strand.
GAACTTTGTTACAGGTTACGTGTGCCAAGTCTCAAAAGGTAATGTGTTGGAAGCCTATTGGTGACAACATAATTCCATCACAGTGGAGATATACACATACGTATTCTACCAATTCAGCATATTAACAGATGAACATTGCATCTTACTTACTGAGGGGTAAGTAGTACCACTCGGGCGATTATTACTCGTCTGAGAGTATCGGGCAGTGTAAAGTGTATTCACAAACCTCTTTGTAATAAAGTGAAGAAAATCATGTTTGAATGGCTCTTCATCCGTGGACATGGAACATATACAATAGGCTTGTCCTAGACATTCAAAAGACTGAAAATATTAACAAATAATTCTTGGGAAGGAAGTAAATCATTTATAGAACGGAATATTGTATACCAAAGTTAATTAGACAATATTACACTTAGTTTAAAGTTTTAAAGCCCACTCATGACAAGTAGGCCATTGCTTTGGAGATTTACCATATATGCATATAATTAGCACACAAACCTCCTCTCAACCCAAACTAGGACCACAGAAGGAAAGGTAGTGGATGCTGATGACTCCAAAGGTAAAGGTACAGGCACCTCTCTCACTTGCCTCACAAGGACGGTTATGTTACAGACACTTCAAGAAACTATGGAGGTTCTGCAGGGCTTAAACTTCATTGCTAAGACCCCAGTCCAGGACAAAAGAGAGGAGTATTATATGAATAAGTCATTTAACAAGAAATTATGGATAAGGCTCTCAGAATAAGTAAAACTAAAAATTTAATTATATAATCTTCGAATATCGTAGTTTATTTTGATGTGGTAAACCTTCTATTTTACCCTATATGATTCCGACTTTAATGATGTCTTGATAATTGGCTACACGTGCCAGAATGAACTGCTAACGACTAGGTAGTTCATTCGAATACTCAGTCATTTGGGATAGGGGAAATCCACATGAAACTTGCAAAGTAGTTGACGATGAAATTAGTATAGTCCCAATAATGAACATTGTATATATCATGCCATAACTTAATAGAATATTTCAATGTAATTGAGGATGATTTTTTTGGCAATAACAAAGTAGTTGATTCTAACTTTAATCGTTATGTAAAAAGAAAAAAGGGGACACATGTTTTAGCGACAAAAGTCCTCTCAATCAAATTTAGATGCAATATATTTTGATGAAGATCGTTACTTATACTGGGAGGATGCTTTTAAAAGGTCCCCATAAATATAACGCTTTAAGAGAGAGAAACTGAGACATAATTATTGGAAGGTTTGAACAATAAACACCAAAATTTATATGAAATAACATTCATATAAAACCAGGTTAAGGCGATGTGGAGGATTAATTTTTATCTTTTTTTTTGCCAAATCCTGAGAGAGAGAGAGAGAGAGAGAGAGAGAGAGAGAGAGAGAGAGAGAGAGAGAGAGAGAGAGAGAGAGGTAGTTAGTGTATCGATTGTTTGTTGTGAGAAAGACTGTTGGTATAAATGAGATTGTTTGTTTACGTTTTAGTTAGGTTACGACTGTGGTGATTGTCTTGTGTGAATGCTTATTTTGATTTGACTGCAGTAAGCGTCAGTTCTTGTTATTTGAATGCTGGATTATTATATATCTTTACCAGTGTGGAAGTGATTATATATTTCAACAGTAAGTACAGTTTTGTTTATATTTGCTTGTTGTAATTGTGAATGATAGGAACAGTTTATTATTTATCTTTGATTATAGTATGATAGTTTAGTTAGTTAGGAGTGTTCATAAGTGTTTTTCTTTTTTTAATTTTTCTAGGCCGTAATTCCTCCTTTGGAGAAACTCAATTTTGTGAAAGTGGGTTATTGTTCCTGACCAGGCCTGTATATGATTGTATTTAAACTTCGCTATTCGATTGGTAAACTGTTGATGACCTACTCCTATGTATCTTAATTGATGATGATGATTAAGATGATGATAATGATGATGATGATGATGATGATAATTATAATTACCTCTTCGATCAGCAAGGCAGTTTTGGCAAATTGCCACCCAGTGGACTGTTGACTTCAATGCTGTGGTAGTGGGCTTCAAAAGACAGTTGGCAGTGTGTGGACGACTATTAGTGTTGTACCAACCGTGTGTCACACAATTGTACATAATTCCTATTGTATATATTATGCTTGTATCTGCGCTCTTCCCTCGCACTAAAAAGAACCTGAATGATCATGTCTCCGGTTTTGCTCTGAACATTGTCTGTCTCTCGAACATGTTATGTCCTGTTGCCTTGAGGTTTTGTATATAAAGAAGTGTGTTCCTTAATAAAACTCAGTTCATTGCATCCTGCCTTTGAGTTCACAACCCTCACTCAGCACCATCACATTGGTGACCCCGGAAGTCGACTCGCTCCCACTGCCTTCCACCCCCATCTACCTCGCCCCTTCTTCGTTGGTATTATGACGGAGACGGACTCTACTACAGCAGTTGGCGCTGCAGCCGACCCATTGAAACTTTCACCGTTCGCCAGTGGAGAGGAGTTTGCTTGGTTTCAGCGCGCAGAAGTCCAGTTTTGTATCAGGGGCGTGACTCGCTCAACCACCAATGCGGATTATGTTCTCGCGGCGATACCCGATGACACCTTCCCAGAAATATCCTACTGGCTTTGTGAACAAGGAGACACTCCAATAGCGTATGACGCCCTCAAAACATACCTTCTGCAGCAGTACTCACAGTCGCCAGCCGCCCATATAGCAAAGCTTTTTTAGCTCTCGCAACAACCGTTGGGGGACCAAAGGGCTTCGCTTGCCCTCAGTGAAATGACCAGTATCGCTCGCCTTCAACCTGCCGCAGACGGCTCTCCTCGTGAGGTGAACCTACTTCGTGCCCTTTGGATACGCCGTTTACCCGAACCTGTACGCGCTGCCATACCCGATGTCGATAGTTTACCCATAAAGGACTTGATGACCAAAGCCGACGCCCTTATGGACAGCCACTTCCAGACCTCCATCAATGCCTCCACCCCTGACGACGAGGTTGCCTATTCAACGTCAACCGAAGCTGACATGAATGCTGTAGGACATACATGCCTACCCCGTGACGTGCCGAAGCGGCAACAAACCCGCCCACCACCCACCAATCGCTCGCGCCCCAACGAACGACTTCTACAGCCACTTACTACCTCCCATCCGCCACAGTTTTGCTACTACCACTTCAGATTCGGGGCAACCGCGAAGAAATGTGCCAAGGATTGTCAGTGGCCAAAAAACGTGTAAGTAGGCCATCGCTTGTGGCAGTAGCCTCCCATGTTTCCAATCTTTTCTTTTTATAGGATGCAGGAACGAGCGTGCGATTTTTGGTAGACACGGGTGCTTGTCGTTCTCTTTTGCCAAGTAAACTCTTCAAGGCATGACGTAGTGTGTCTACATCTGCCGACGTCCGCTTGGTAGCTGCCAACAGATCCGCGATAGCCACCTACGGTTACGAGAACCTCACATTATCGTTCGGAAACGGTAAATTCAATTGGAAGTTTCTCGTTGCTGACGTCACAATGCTAATCCTCGGTGCGGATCTCCTTTCTCATTTCCACCTTCTGGTCGATGTCGCCCACCGACGATTGGTCAAAGCAGACTCGTACTTGTCGACACCTCTTCAACCCGCCCCCTCTAACCTCGCTCTCCACATCAGCGCACCCACGGATGCCTATGCCCACCTCCTCACGTCGTACCCGGAAGTTTTTCGTCCAGAACTTCGCCAAACGCCCACGGTTCCTGCCAAGCACGGTATTTATCACCCCTAGTCTTCGCAAAATTCAGACGTCTGGCACCGGAACGATTGGCAGCCGCCAAATAGACATTTGCCGAAATGGAGAAAATGGGCCTTTACCAAAAGGCCTCCAGCCCATGGTCATCACCCTTACACATCGTTCTGAAGAAAGACGGCTCCCTCCGTCCGTGCGGGGATTACAGGCGCCTGAACATGCAAACAGAACCGGATCACTAACCCCTCCCAAACATTGCCGATGTGACCTCCTACCTGCACAAAGCGAAGGTTTTCTCTATGCTCGATCTCCTGAAGAGGTATTATCAGGTGCCTATGAACCCAGAAGACATCCCCAAAACCGCCATCACCACTCTGTTTGGTACATACACCTTCAATTACTCCTGTTCTGGTCTTCGTAATGCTGCGGCAACCTTTCAACGTCTCATGGATGGCATCTTAGGGGACCTCCCTTTCTGTGTATGTTATGTGGACGACATACTTGTGTTCTCCTCCTCAAAAGAGGAACACCTCCGTCACCTGTGCATCGTGCTCGACCGCCTGCAACAAAAAGGCCTTGTAGTCCGGTGCGACAAGTGTACCTTTGGCGCCAAGGAAGTGTCATTCTTAGGGCACTATATCACTACTGAAGGAGTCCATCCCCTCCCTGAGAAGGTAGCAGCCGTTCAGAATTTCCCTGCGCCCTCGACCGTCAAAGCTCTGCAGGAATTCTTGGGCATAATCAACTATTATCACTGTTTGCTGCCAGCCATTGCCGCCACACTTGCTTCCCTCTACGCCTCCCTCAAGGGGAAGCCAAAGTACCTGAAGTGGGGTCCCCTTCAAGAAGCAGCCTTCTGCAATGCAAAGAAGGCCCTATCAACTGCTGCGGCGCTCACTTTTCCTATCCCACACGCCCCTCTCCTTCTCTCCACCGATGCCAGCGACGTCGCTATAGGTGCAGTACTCGAGCAGGTGGTCAAAGGCTCGCCCCGCCCATTGGCCTTCTTCAGCAGAATCGGGTTATTCTACCTTCGATCGAGAATTGCTGGCGGTGCACTTGGCTGTCCGTCACTTTCCCCATTTCTTAGAAGGTACGCCCTTCGTCATTCGCACAGACCACATGCCTTTGGTGCACGCCTTCACTCGACAGTCTGACGCCTGGTCCGCCCATCAACGCCGACATCTCTCCGCCGTGGCTGAATACAATTGCACCCTCCAATATGTCCCTGGGAAAATGAATCCTATTGCCGGTGCCCTGTCAAGAATCACGTTGGCTGCCGTTCAACTGGGATTGGATTACAATGCCCTGGCTGAAGCCCAACGACAGGATTCAGAGTATCAAGCTTGTAGGATATCCTGCACGTCCCTCCGTTTGGAAGATTTTCTCCTCGAAGACTCCAACACCACTCCCCTCTGTGATGTCAGTACTGGTAGACCGCGACCTTGGATTCCTGCTCCCATGCGCCGACAGGTGTTTGATCTCAATCACGGCCTTTCCCATCCCTCGGGCTGTTCTACTGCGCAGCTGCTGAAGGCAAAGTTCGTTGGCATGGCATTTCTTAGGATGCTAAGGATTGGGTCCGCGCCTGTACTTCTTGCCAAACTTCCAAAGTACATCGACACACGGATTCAGGAGTGGGCATCTTTCCTCAACCTCAGCGTCGTTTCGCACGCATTCACGTCGACGTTGTAGGCCCCCTACCCACATCACAAGGACATCGTTACCTGTTTACCGTCATTGACCGCTCCACTCGTTGGCCTGAAGCCATTCCCATAGAAACTGCAACATCCGCCTCATGTACATCTGCCTTACTCTCTGGATGGATTTCAAGATTCGGAACCCTGAGCATATTACTTTTGACAGGGGAACCACTTTCACCTCTCAATTGTGGACGTCATTAGCGAATCTCCTGGGCATCACCCAACATCAGACAACGACCTACAACCCCGCTGTCAATGGAATGGTTGAACGTTTTCATCGCACCCTCAAAGCAGCTTTGATGTCCCGCTGCAAGGATTGCAACTGGTTTACTCAGCTTCCCTGGGTCCTCCTGGGACTAAGGACCACTCCTAAAGACGCCCTTGGCGTCTCGGCAGCTGAAATAGTGTATGGCGACCCGTTGGTCATCCCTACCGAATTTTTTCCTTCTACAACCTCCTCCGACGATCTCCAGTGCATACCTCACGTTGTGGGAACATTTACTCCATGCCGCCAGACTTACAAACCCCCCGCGAAGCATCACATACCAACGGACTTGCACTCTGCAACGCACGTCTTCCTGCGCAACGACACTAGCAAGCCACCACTAACGCCTCCTTACACGTGCCCTTTCCTTGTGATCCGACGCAGTCCGAAAGCATTCCTACTAAACATTCGGGGCAAAGAGGACTGGGTCTCCATTGATTGTCTGAAACCTGCATATCTTCTGCCAGATGACCCGCCTACAGTTCGCCTCTCTAGATCAGGGCGCCCTATTTAACATGAACAGTATGTCACTTTTAGGTAGGGAACCATGTACCAACCGTGTGTCACACAATTGTACATAATCATTTTGTATATATTATGCTTGTATCTGCGCTCTTCCCTCGCACTAAAAAGAACCTGAATGATCATGTCTCCGGTTTTGCTCTGAACATCATCTGTCTCTCGAACATGGTATGTACTGTTGCCTTGAGGTTTTGTATATAAAGAAGTGTGTTCCTTAATAAAACTCAGTTGATTGCATCCTGCCTTTGAGTTCACAACCCTCACTCAGCACCGTCACAGTGTCCATAAAATGTATATTTATATACATACATATTTTGGTGTTGGTGTGCGGTTTACTTTCAAGTTTGATAGGATTTTTTATTCGAAAGATGTTATTTTTTTTATATTTTATATTAAGTTTATGCTTAGTTTTGAGTATTTTGATTGTGGATGGTTCTGGTATTAATTATTCTAGTTTTAAGAAATGCAGTATTAAGGTCATGTTTTGTTTTTATTTCCTTTTTGTCTAAGAGTCCAGTTTATGATAGAGTAAGGGAAAAGTTTGTGTTGCAGAGACAATTGTCTGTTGAGTGATTAAGGGTGTGGGGGTTGTTCTTGTGACATCCTGCCGAGGTGGGATTGATAACTGGACTCTTAAACGAAGGACTGATAGGTTACGAAATTAGATTTAAGACTGAAGAAAATGGAAGATCAGAACAAGTTATTAAGGGAGGAAATGCGGTTGGTTAAAGAACAGGATCAGAAGTTGATAGTTGAGAAAGAGAAGTTGCCAGTAGAGAATAAGGGGTTAATGTGTGAGAATGAGGAGATGCATAGGATACTGAGGGAAATTCATGGAACTGTAGAGAGAGTTGAAGAGGGTGCTGAGATAAGGATGCTTGAGGAAGAGGAACGAATAGAAGCTATGATGGGGCAAGTAATGGGAATGATGAAAACTTTCATGGGTGAAGGCGCAGTCGGAGGAGTGGCCTCTGCTACAGGTAAAGGATTGCTGTTGGAAGAAAAGGTTAAGGTAAGTGATAATAGGAAAGGAAGTGATAGTGATAGTAATGGTGATAGTGAAGTTAAAGGGACTATGCATAGTAAGGATGAACATAAATGTGATATAAAGAATGAGAAGAAAGGTAAAAGTAATATGAAGAGGGAAAAGAAGAAAGGTTAGGATGAGAGCGAGGATGATCGTGAATGGGTGAAAGTGGTGAATAAGAAAAGGGCAAGGAAAAATATAATCAAGAATAGGAGTATAAGTGTGGAATTAGATTCCTTATATTCTAGCGAGGAAGTTGGAAACAAGAAGGAAAGTGGCAGCGATGATAGTAGTGAGAATGAACGTGATGTGTGTAAGACTGTGTTTATGAGAGAGGTATCTCGGTGTGAAAGGTTCAATAAGCATAGTAGTAGGGATATATATGAATTTTTCAAGGAGTATGAGAGGTATTGTCAGGATAAGTATGGTGATAGTAAAGGAGTTTGGGCAAGGGAGTTAGGAGAATATTTGAGTGGGTAATTGTTGCCGATGTATGGTGCGATAATGAGTGTAGGTGACGTTGATTATGAAAGTGTGAAAAAGAGAATAATTAAGCAGGTAAAACATATTAATGGGAGTGTTAGGTATAAGCGTAAGAATGATTTTGATGAGGTACGGATGAATGCAGGAGAAGCTATATCCATGTATGTATGTTGGTTGGAAACGTTAGCTAGGAAAAAGTATAGGGATGAAGGCATCAATGAGAATAGGGAGTAAATGAGGAAGTTTTAGGCGACCATACCTGAGAATGTGAGTGAATTTATTAATATGAAACGTAAGGAGAAGATGAGGTGGACGAAAGAAAGATTGACATGGGAAGATATTTTAGAGATAGATGAGGATTACGAGTTAGATAGATGTATGAAAGAAAGTAAATCCGTGAGTGTAAGAAGTGGAATGGAGGAAAGTGTGCCAGAATTTGTTAGTTTTAGAGATGCTGTTATGAGAGGACCGATGAGGGTAGCTGATAGTGTAGTAGATAGGAGTGTTAGGGCGAGTAATGTGGGAATACCTGTAAGGACAATCAACCGCAGCAGTATCAATCACTCTTCAAGTTCAATAAATATTTTTGGTCATTTAGTTGGCATTACAATTTATAGCTCATTTACGTATAGTTTCTTATCACATTATCCTCCTAACATGCCGAATAGTGTCATTTGGTTATTTCCTAGAAAGCAGAATATAAATAACAATTAATGCTTCAACAATTTTGTGATTCAGCTCTACTCTCACTTTAGCTATATAGTGAAGGTTACTTTTTAAGCATGACTTAATCATTATACATAATTAATTTCCTAACTTCTGTTTTCTTTAGGTTTGCTACCCTTCCCTTTCATGTGACAGTCCAGGTCGATCCTGAAGGAAAATAGAAATTTATTGAACTATATTTGACACTATTTACTTTCAGTCTTATATTGTTACAAACTATTTAGAAATATCGAGATGTTCATTCATAGCATTCTGCTATGACCTAAGTACTCTGTATCCTATGAAAATCTAGCAGCATCTAATTTCGTCATGAATATCTTTTAACAAATGCATGTGTAATCCTATTCATTCATTGAAGATCATAATGTTTAAGAAAACAAACATTAGGAAATGATTAGCAACAAATAATGGAATTTTTTTACAAGAGGAAAAGCCATTCAATTACTTTCTGTTGAGTAGGTTAACATGGAATATTTTTTCCTTATTATTCTAAATTTAAGACATTGACATGTGTAGAAAATTTGTTACTTAGGTACTGTTAAATTGTGACTGGATATATTTTGCCAAATATTTAGACTTCTTGTTATGATCAGACCTGATTTTTTTTTCAGGGGTCTACGTAAGTCTATTTATCATTTAGTATACAGTAGATGAACAACATTTTTATTACTTAAAGAACTGGAATACATAAATCTTATTTAATGATTAATATTGAAAACCATTTTTATCACATAAACCTTGCTTTCTTTGGAAACTGAATACCAATAAGATATCAATACTTTTAATAGAAGACATGATGATAAACTTATTAAGCACTATAGCAATCTGTGTAAAATAACAAATGTCAACATGTTGCTGTTAGATTCTGTTTAACTTTACCTCCGTATTAATTAAATAATCTCATCGAACTGTTTTCTACCTAGCCTGTCCTAGAGCACCACGAACTCAGAGGCAGATCATTTAGTTAAACCCAAATGACGTTTTTAGAATGCTATAATATTTCTAGGACCTTAACGTATCTAAGAGTAATTTCCTTAATTGCAGTAGTTCTGCATAATTATAATTGAAACTCAACAGTCAATAATATTCATAAAGAGTAGAGTTAAGTATCAAAATGATTAAAGAAAAACATTACTTCTACTATCAAAGCTAATTTTGCTTTTCAGTGACGATAAACAGGATAATAAATAACAACCAGAGCTACTATTGCGGCTATTTACACTACGATATGAATGCATGTAAAAATTTAAATGGATAACACCCACTTAGACTACCCTTGGTGAAAGGGAAAGAGGCTATCTATCATTGGTAGAAGGGACGAACTGCCTTTGAATTCATCTTATGAAATTTAAAAGTAGCTTTTTGGAAGGAAATCATTCAGAATAGTACAGGTTTAAAACTGATTTGGACACCTGAAAAAAGATATACTGAAAATGTCTGCAGTTACAAAACGCGATTTTCTATCTTGCAGTATTGTGAGAAAGAAAGATACATGATTTTGAACTCTCAGTATGTTTAAAGTAGTGTGAGATTAACTATATTGTAAAATGAAATACGAATCAATAAAGTTATGCTATGATATCTGAGGGGTAAAACAACCATAACGAGAGACAATATGTTTTGTATATGACTTCGGTTGTCTAACGAGTATCATTTATCGAGTATATTTAGGATCACCTGTTGCCAGAAATCTAGGAGTATTCAGCTTGATGGGAGAGACATTCGAATTTCTGAATTCCAATTCTCCACCGGGAAGAATGCATTGTCCACATTAGTCATTTGAAGATACGGACATGTAATATTATACGAGGCTAAACATACCAAAGCAAATGTGGATCGAATTTTCGAGTTGTTTATTTTTTTATATTTAATAATAGCTAATTTGAACAAAAAACAAAAAACAGGCAATTAAACATCTCAACGATACCTGAATTAGGAGATAAAACAAAATTGCAGAAAATGCCATACAAAAAGATTATTGCTGTACGGTATCAAAAAAAACTTATAAAATATTTAAGAAAATTTTTTTTGCTGAAACACGGCTAACGTCTTCATTTTCTGAGTTCTTCTTTATGAGGAAGGAATTGAATATTATTAGAAACGTCTGCTGTTAAAATAATGAAATTTTACTTTCATTTGTGAATGTATTTATGTTTTATTGATGATTTAATGTATTTAATTTCCCCTCTACTCAGATGTTTAGTTTTTCTTAAATATTCTACTAAATTAAATAGATTCCCTCTTATCCATCAGGTTCATTTGTTATGCAAAATAACATTCTGTTTTGTTAGCAAGCTTTTTTTTTTTTTTTTTTTTTTGGTAAGTACATTAATGTTAACGTTACATTAAGAATGAGATAATTAATGCAAAGGCTGAAAATGCAATTATCCCTATTCTATCTACTAGTAGTCATTATCACAGGACATGATTTACGGCATTTAATGGCCTACTCCTTATTTCTAAATGAAAAAATTAGACCTGGCAAGAATTATATACTGTACATCATACATTTGTTCTGCATGATGTTTGTACACTTAATACTATCTGTATTATTATTATTATTATCATTATTATTATTATTATTATTATTATTATTATTATTATTATTATTATTATTATTATTATTATTATTATTATTATTATTATTATTATTATTAAACTTTCATACACTTATACATGTTATTACTATCAATAAATTGATGTAAATGATTGTCATAACCTCAATGAAATTTAGAGATATCGTATCTCTGTAGGTCTTACTGAGTAACAGGGAGAAGTTTTTTACAACAGAAACCTTCTCCATTACCTAAATCTGTAAAACAAAGAGAGAAAATAAAACATAATTTGCATTATGTGGTCTATTTGATTTAAAATACTGATCTGAAGAACCAATAACGATAAAATACTAAAAGAGTTATTATGGGCCCCTCGATAAGGTGAAATAAACTTGCTATACCTGACACAAGGTGTGTGTGGGTTTTTTTTTTTTTCTTTTTTTTTCCCTACGTAAAGTTTGACGAAGATTCCTCTTACACTGCGATGTGAAATGCTGCACCATATCATAACCTAACTTTGCTGTGAGTTCCTCTGTGAATCAACATAAACTTTTGCAATATCACCCTGGAGGACCCTATTGGTTACTCGTTGAGCAGTAACGGTATGGTAATGTGCACTCCCTCGAAGTGAGGTGCCAAGAATTCCTGTATCCACATGAATATGAGTAAAATTTTCATGTTAATGGTACGCCATGAAACTAACAATAAATACTCGGGAGGAAAGTGTGCATCTCAGTTTGCCTGAGCTAACTAAAATATTTTGTCATAATGAAAAAGAAACCAAGGAAAATTTTATTTTAGGTAAAGATAGTTCAGGTGTTTTATTACACATCTGCCTCTGGCTTAAATATTGATACTATTAGATTACTTCCATATACCTCGTTAGCTGATATGGGAAAAGCTTCAAGTTATTTTTCATTAATAAATGCATTACGTATTTTCGTTCAATTATCATTGCTTTCAGCGCTGTAACCTTTAATTGAGCCATTGAGTTTCGCCACATAAATTTCCTTGACTCTTATCTCATATACAAGTACAACTTTTGTAATTGTTATCATGATGCTATCTGACTCTTACCGGATTTACTGACCCGTAAAATAAGTAAGCTTCATTCTTGGATCGCCAATATTTTTTTTTTTTTTGGGGGGGGGGATGTGGGGGGTGTGGGGGGTCATACAATTATTATGTATGTATATGGTGCTTCATGGGATGTACTGTACAACACAGTTAATATTAAAAATCATATTAAACAATCCATTAAAAGTGAAAGGAAATTACGATCATCATGCATTTTATTTTCTCAAATATTCAATATATTTTAACTTTCCCTCGGAATCCCTTATTAAAAAGATTATTTTGATCTAAATTAGACATATTTATTCCCTTGATAAAATCTGGATGTGAATTATATGTCAAACACTCGTGGCTCCGTCTGAAAAGGGAATTATTGCATCGCAGTATGGAAAGACACACTGGATATGGAAATGTCAGTTTACTGAGGGTGATTTATTCTTTTACGAAAAACACCCAGTCTCTGATCTTTGGCAGCGAATTCAGGTCACGTCCTACACAGTTTAGATTGGGATGTCATTTGATGGCTTTGTTGGAAACATAGAGCCTCCATTGAGTAAGGGCAAGTAAAATGTTTTGTTAAGTTAGACTCTCTCTCTCTCTCTCTCTCTCTCTCTCTCTCTCTCTCTCTCTCTCTCTGACACTCAGGCTTTCATACTGATATCTTAGAATTGCTCAAAGTACGTAGCAGAAGAAGAAGAAGAAGAAGAAGAAGAAGAAGAAGAAGAAGAAGAAGAAGAAGAAGAAGAAGAAGAAGAAGAAGAAGAAGAAGAAGAAGAAGAGTCCTTATCGTAACACAAATCTTGAACCCTTAATTTCACCTATTCGCTGATTATGACTAAATCTAACTTTTTTTGTCTCATTATGTTTCATTCCATAGGGGGGAAATGTTTTTATTTCACTACATGGGAGGGAAATATATTGTTTTTGCCGATGTTTCTTCTCCCCCTGGTGTAAAATCTTCGAATCGATTCTTCTCAGTCATTCCTGGACCAAATGATGTGAAACTTGGCACAAAGGTTGGGTCGGCAAATACCCACGTGCATTTTAAACATTTTTTATACATAGCTTTGAAATCATTATATTATTATTATTTTTTAGGGGGGAAAGGGGGGATTTTCTGACACAACTATATATTTTGTTTTTTTGTGCTCAGGCATTATAGCCCAATGTCCTTGAAATATTTACGGTGGTTCTAAGATACATACCAATAGGAAGCCATCAAATTTTTCGACATATATGTGTTTCAAATGAGTAATTTAGCATTTTTTCATTGACATTTTCACTTCCTGTACCCTTACATTTACACCAAATGACCTGGAACTGCATATGATGGTACCTTAGATATATCGCTACAGGATGAAAGTCACGTTTTTCATATACCTTACTTAAGAATTATTAATTTTATTGATTTTCGTCTATTTTTAGACAGAGAAATTAACCATATGACCTAAAATTCGGTATGGAAATGCCTATCATATATGCCCACAGCTAAAGATCGTTGTTTATAGATTTTGCCTATACCAAATCAGAATGACCTCTTGTAAATGTATCGGTGATTCATTTCTGGAAGAGATTGTCATGGTCCAGTCCATGGTTGTATAATGAGGGAGATGAAGGGGAATATGATGTATTTGCTTGGCAGATGTGTCCATTTTAACTCTATGTTTTTTTCAAATTAAATTAGAGGCTCTTAGCGTTATGGTTGTAAATCCCCTCTTAAATTATTCGTAGGTGATTCGAAGACATCTTAAGAGCCAATATAAAAATTCCATTACCGTCACCTATTCAGAAATATTTTCATTTTTTTTTCGTATCTCTTTCTACTCTAACAAAACATCATATAAATATATATATATATATATATATATATATATATATATATATATATATATATATATATATATATATATATATATATATATATATATATATATTATATTATATATATATATATATATATATATATATATATATATATATATATATATATATATATATATATATATATATATATATACATATATATATTATATTATATTATATTATATTACATTATATATATATATATATATATATATATATATATATATATATATATATGCCTGTAATTAGTGATGCACCAAGAGTAGGTTGTGAGTCAAAAGCGAAATGAATGCAACTGAGTAACTTTATAACGATACATCGAGTTTATATACACACTAGGTCCTGGTAAGAAGGTTACAAAACACAGACATGCTATTTCTTGTCAAACCATCAACCAGTTTTGCTAAAAGTTAAATGTAAAGTAGGCAGACAAGTTATTATAAGTTGCTCTCAGTGCGAGGGAACATCAAAGATACAGAGGATAATATTTACAAAAAGAAAAATGTCGTTACTATTTATGATCGTGTGACACATGGATGGTACATAATATCTACCCCCCTAAAGATTACTTACTCTACATGTTAAATAGAGCGACCGGACCTAGAGCGGTGAACAGTAGGCCGGTCATCCGCCAGGAGATAAGCAGGTTTTCGACGATCAATGGAGACCCAGTCTTCTTTACCACGAATGTGTGGTAGGATTGCTTTTGGATTGAGTCTGATCACAAGCAAAGGGCCCGTGTAACAGGGTGTTAGTGGTGGGTTGATAGTGTCGTTACGTAGGAAGACGTGCATTACAGAGTGTAATTCTGTCGGTATGTTATGCTTTGCTGGGGCTTGTAAGTCTGGTGGCATGTAGTAAATTTTCCAAATGACGTGTTGTATGCGCTGAAGATCTTCGGAGGAAGTTGCTGAAGGAAAAAATTCGGCGGGGACGACCAACAGGTCACCCTACACTATTTCAGCTGCCGAGACATCAAGGACATCTTTAGGAGTGGTCCTTAATCTCAGGAGGACTAAGGGAACAAGAGTAAACCAGTTGGAGTACTTGCAGCGGGACATCGAAGCTACTTCCAGGGTGCGATGAAAATGTTAAACAATTCCATTGGCAGCACGGTTGTAAGCAGTTGTCTGATATAGGGTAATACCCAGGAGATTCGCTAATGATGTCCCAAATTGAGAGGTGAAATTGGTACTACTGTCAAAAATAGTATGCTCATGGATACCAAATCTTGCTATCCATCCTAAGAGTAAGGCTGATGTACTTGAGGCGGAGGTTGCAGTTTCAATGGGAAAGGCTTCAGGCCAACGAGTGGAGTGATCAATGATGGTAAACAGGTAACGATGTCCTTGTGATGTGGTAGGGGGCCTACAATATCGACGTGAATTTGGCCGAAATGACACAGAAGTTGAGGAAAAGTGCCCACTCCCGAATCCGTGTGTCGATATACTTTGGAAGTTTGGCAAGAAGTACAGGTGCGGAAAATTCTTAGTATCCTTAGTAATGCCTGCCAAATAAACTTATTCTTCAGTAGCTGTGCAGTAGGATGGCGAGAGGGATGTGAAAGACCTTGATTGAAATCAAAGACCTGTTGGTGCATGAGAGTAGGAATTCCCAGTTGCGGTCTACCAATACTGATGTCACAGAGGACGGTGGTGTTGAAGTCATGTACAGGTTCTGGTAAACGGCGTACCCAAAGGGCACGAAGTAGGTTCACCTCATAAGGAGAGCCGTCTGCGGCAGGAAGCAGGTGAGAAATACTGGTCATTTCCCTGAGGGCGAGTGAAACCCTTTGGTCCCACAATGGTTGTTGAGAGAGCTGAAAAAACATGGCTATATGGACGGCTGGTGACGTCAAGTACTGCTGCAGAAGGTATGTTTTGAGGGTGTCATACACTATTGGGGTGTCTCCTTGTTCACAAAGCCAGTCAGAGATTTTCGGGAAGGGGTCCTTGGATATCGCAGCGAGAACATAATCTGCATTGGTGATTGAGAGTCACGCCCTTGATGCAGAACTGGACTTCTGCACGCTGAAACCAAGCAAACGCCTCTCCACTGGCAAACGACGAAAGTTTAAATGGGGTGACACCAACTTCGGTCAAGTCCGCCGTAGTAATAGTGACGGCGGCGGGGGAGGCGGGAAGAGCACTCCAGGGTCACCAATGTGACGGGTCAAGAGTGGGTTGTGAGTCAAAGGCGAGATGAATGCAACTAAATAACTTTATTACGCCACATCGTGTATATATACACAGTAGGTCCCGGTAAGAAGGACATAAATCACAAACAGGCTATTTCTTATCAAATCGGCAACCGGCTCTGTTAACAGTTAACACTAAAGTAGGCAGACAGTTTATTACAAGTTGCTGTCCGTACGTGGGTAGAGCGAAATTACAAAGGATAAAATTACAAAAAAGAGAAATTTTGTCACTATATACGCTCGTTTGACACACAGGAGGTACATATTTATCAAATATACACATCCACTTTATATACATGGTCAAATTTAAATGGGATATATTTTGTAGAAAAATAGCGTCTTTTCTCTCTCTCTCTCTCTCTCTCTCTCTCTCTCTCTCTCTCTCTCTCTCTCTCTCTCTCTCTCTCTCTCTCTCTCTCTCTCAACATTCCTTGTTAGATCTTTTATTATTTGGTTAATTAAGGGACTCAAGTAAGATACTTCAGCCAAAATAATTACTCTGTCAGTATACTTATCCAACATACAATTACTGTTTGTTATTCGCTCTATCATCATTATGTGTAAGAATGATTAATTATTCAGAAAATAATTTTAACAACAGTATATTGGAAACCTGTTGTTATTAAGATTACTGCGTTTGCATTTTTCTAATATATGCGACTATTAAGAGTGATCTTTTGTATCATATATTGGATCTAATTTTTGATAAAATGCTTCTTTTATGTCATTTACCCTGAGCGGAAGACGAAATACATATTCACATACATCACTGGTCAATTGAAAACCTACAATGAAAAGGTATTGATAAATTCCTCAAGAACCAAAAAGCATAAATCATTCCTGTGATTTGATAGATATGTGAGACCCTTTATTTCTATCAAATTTGGAAGTGAGTTTCGTCTGTCAGTAGATATTTTCAGATTTCAGTTATCGGAATGTGATACGCTATTCGGTGTAGCCTTAACACGTAGGACTATCATTCAAGAGATTTGAAGAGAGAGAGAGAGAGAGAGAGAGAGAGAGAGAGAGAGAGAGAGAGAGAGAGAGAGAGAGAGAGAGAGAGAGAGAGAGAGAGAGAGAGAGGTGGGGGATGTGTTCAGGCAACTATAACTATATCCCCGAAATATAAAAAAAAGGATAAGAGCTATCACTAGGTTTTTCGGGAAAATTCCAAAGCATGTGGCATGTAAGAATTGAGTATTTTCTGTTCAAAATTACGCAATACCTCATGATGATAGACAAGAACTTTACATAAACTCTTGTTCCAATCTTTTATGGTCTTATAACCTTCTCAAACATATCACGTAAAACTTACGGCGTTAAGTTCATTGTATTTTTCATTTAAGTCAGTGTTTGTAAAATTATGTTATTTATAATAATTAACTTTTTATTTCACGATTTTTTTTACAAATTTTTACGTAATCGTGGAGAAAAACATATATATATATATATATATATATATATATATATATATATATATATATATATATATATATATATATATATATATATATATATATATATATATATATATATATAGTATATAATTCTTACTAGGTCTAATTTTCCTTTGTCGTGCTGAGCTTTTAACATTTTAGAAGTAAGTAGGTCGTTCATCTTCTGGTGCGGATGCCAACCCGGAGAAGAAACGGAAACTTATGTCTTGTGATAATTATTACTACAGGCACTAGCTAGAAAAAGGAGAGTTCCATTTTTGGCTCATGAGTTCAAAATTCCATGGTTAATGATCATTAAATTAAATATAGGAAAAAAAAGCACCGAAGAGGGCATTGAAATAAGATATCACTTTGTATAACAAATGAAACAGATGGGTAACGGTGAATCTATCTAATTTAGCAGAAGAGTTAAGAGAAAACTGAACATCTGAATAGAAGGGATGGTAAATTCGGTTAATCATCAACAAAACATGAATACATTCACACAAGAAAATAAAGTTTAATTCTTTTGACAGCAGACATTCCTATTGATATTCTATGTCTTCTTCATTAAGAAAGGCTCTGAATTGGAGACGTCAGCTGTGTTTTGCCAAAATATTAGCTTTCTAAATAATTTATACAATAGATTTATCTTGGTACTAACTAGCAAGAATATTATGTTTTTTTCAAGTAGCTTCTGCGATTTTCTTTCATCTCATATATCAGGTAACTTCACCTAATTTTTAAGTTTTGTATTGCGTTTAAATAACATTGAAATACCATAGTCCGCGAGGTATTTTTTGTGGCTGACATATCAAAGAATTAGTTGAACCATATCCAACAAGTACCGTTAAGATTTGTTATTCTCTCGTCACTATCAGCATTTTGAGTGTTCAAAATTATGGACCATTCTTTCTCACAATGCTCATGAAAATATAAATCCTGTTTTTACATGCAGTATTTTTCAGTATATTATTTCTAGTGTCCAAGCTTCGAGCCTGTAGTATTCTTCAACATTCCTTCTAAAAAACTGCTTTTTAATTTGCTCACATTCATGATAAGGAAAATACTAAGACAGTTCATCTCTTCTATCCTTGACAGATGGCCCCTCCTCTTTTTAGGAAGAGTAACCTTAGTGAGAGTTATCCATCAACCTTTCTACAATTATTCAAATTGTGAGATAGATAGCTTCAATAGAATCTCTGATTGTAATTTGTTGCAGTTTTTCGTGTCACTAAAAGAAAAATCAACCTTAATAGTAAAAGTGGAGTTTTTCTGTATATCTTTGAATACTTTTCTCTACTCCTGAACTTTTATAGATTGTTGCGTTTCAATTTTAAGCTTGCAGAACTACTGCAATCAAGAAGATTACTCTTTTCAGAAACATTAAAACATTCCAAAGACGTCTTTTTTTTTCTTTTTTTTTTTAATTAGGAGAGCTGTATCTGAGGTCTTCTGGGTTTATACCCCCGATAGGTGTAATGGGTCATATACGACCCACAGAGATTTCCCAAAACTCATTATTTTTCAATTATTTTTCTTCTGTACAGGTTGCCGTGATATCTACCTGTGAGACCTAAGCTCCGTGCCAGTATAAGTTGGGCTAGGAGGCATTTCTTACCAGCTTTCTTACTTGTTATATATCTGAGATATTCTAGGGTCGAGATCAACCCATCGAACCCAGAGTTCAAGTTAGTTGTCATATATATATATATATATATATATATATATATATATATATATATATATATATATATATATATATATATATATATATATATATATATATTCAAAATAATCGCATGAGCAATAGTGTTTAAACTTGTATGAAAATGGATTTTTCTAAAGTGTTTGTGAATGGTTTTCACACCGCACGCATGACCTGAGTATTGGCCATGTATGGTATTATTTCTTTGAATGCTAATTCTTATTTCTTGGCTTTTTATGGTTTTCATCAATCATGGCCAAGAGTCAACACACTTGGGGTTATGATCAAATTAACTCTCTTCTACTTAAGCTAGAGATTGATGTTGATGATAATCTGGAAGTTGCTGACATCTCACACGAGGAATTGAATGTAGCCTAGTTGGAAGAAGTCTGTTGGGTTAGGATGAATCAGGTTTTGACTTTGAGATAGTTCCCTTTATAAACAAGGAAGGTGAGGAGGATGATGAGGGGTCTAGTGCATCCGGGTATGATGAGGGGGCTATTGCGTCGGAGCATGAAGAGGTGGCTAGTGCAGCGGTGCTTACAACAGCATCCTCCATATCGACCATAACCTCATGTTACTTACCCCAAAGGAGGAGAGGAGCAAGAAGAGGAGGAGGGGTGAATTCCAGCCAGACTGAGGAGCGCTAATACGTCAAATAGACAAAGACAGAGTCTAAAGTCATGATGGTACCAGAGACTATATACTGAAGGAAGATAGGAAGGCTCAAAATAGAATGTTAATACACTAGTTGGCAACTCCAAAGTGAACACAATAGTTGGTTGCTCCGATTTCAGATGGCGTGTTGTCTGCCATGAACAAAAAGAAACCGATCCTCATTTGGTATTTCACAGGTTCTCTTAGGACAAAGAACGGTGAGTGCAAACAGTATAATACAAGCAGTATGTGCTGCTAATGAGTAAGCCCGACTGATATTGGATGTAAGATTAAGGCAAGGCATCCACAGTAAATCTCTTTGGTTTTTCATTTTTTGTTGGCTTGTATGCTTCCTTATTTCTATTTCCAACCCCCTTTTGATTATTTTTGTGTGTGGTACAAATTTGTGTTATTTTGATCCTTCTGATTGTACATTTATACATTTATTAGTTTATAATACTAAACTATACATGAGTGCATCATGCTTTTCCATTTCAATAAAAATAAAATATAATTGTGTTTTTATACACCTAATATCACTCCATCTTACAGTGGTCTACAAACTGTAATTAAATGTATGCCTACACATAAGCATTTGTGGCTAAGTTTAAGAAATCAGATATTCAGTATGTTTTAATTTAATCGAATGTGGTA
>NC_090729.1:52096038-52101276 GCF_036898095.1 Palaemon carinicauda
AATTGTGTCACGTGGTGGGCAGAGGAAATCGGGAAAAACTCGCTGGTAAGAGACTGATGTCTTGCCAGGTAAATCCTCGGACAGCTAGGTAGCGTCGGGTTCCGATTTCCTTTTATGGCCTGTCATGGCATGGTTGGTTTCAACCTGGCCTTTCATTAGAAGGGGCTAGCTTTCGATCCCAAGTATGAGGTAGAAATTTATTTCTATTTTGAACACGATGTTGTGTTGATATTTATCCATATTGACTCATTAGGGGTAATTCGAATGAATTACTACCAATTGTGTCACGTGGTGGGCAGGGGAAATCAGGAAAAACTCGCTGGTAAGAGACTGATGTCTCGCCAGGTAAATCCTCGGACAGCTAGGTAGCGTATGGTTCCGATTTCCTTTTATGGCCATTTGTGGCATGGTAGGTTTCGACCTGGCCTTTCATTAGAAGGGGCTAGCGTTCGATCCCAAGAATGAGGTAGAAATTTATTTCTATTTTGAACACGATTTTGTGTTGATATTTATCCATATTGACTCATTAGGGGTAATTTGAATGAATTACTACCAATTTAGTCACGTGGTGGGCCGGGGAAATCGGGAAAAACTTGCTGGCAAGAGACTGATGTCTCGCCAGGTAAATCCTCGGACAGCTAGGTAGCTTCAGGTTCCGATTTCCTTTTATGTCCTGTCGTGGCATGGTTGGTTTCAACCTTGCCTCTCATTGGAAGAGGCTAGCGTTCGATCCCAAGTATGAGGTAGAAATTTATTTCTATTTTGAACACGATGTTGTGTTGATATTTATCCATATTGACTCATTAAGGGTAATTTGAATGAATTACTACCAATTGTGTCACGTGGTGGGTAGGGGATATTGGGTAAAACTCACCGGTAAGAGACTGATGTCTCGCCAGGTAAATCCTCGGACAGCTAGGTAGCGTCAGGTTCCGATTTCCTTTTATGGCCTGTCGTGGCATGGTTGGTTTCGACCTGGCCTTTCATTAGAAGGGGCTAGCGTTCGATCCCAAGTATGAGCTAGAAATTTATTTCTATTTTGAACACGATGTTGTGTTGATATTTATCCATATTGACTCACTAGGTAGTAATCTGAATGTATTACTACCATTTGTGTCACGTGGTGGGCCGTGGAAATCGGTAAAAACTCGCTGGTAAGAGACTGATGTCTCGCCAGGTAAATCCTCGGACAGCTAGGTAGCATCAGGTTTCGATTTCCTTTTATAGCCTGTCGTGGCATGGTTGGTTTCGACATGGCCTTTCATTAGAAGGGGCTAGCGTTTGATCCCAAGTACGAAGTAGAAATTTATTTCTATTTTGAACACAATGTTGTGTTGATATTTATTCATATTGACTCATTAGGGGTAATTTGAATGAATTACTACCAATTGTGTCACGTGGTGGGCAGGGGAAATCAGGAAAAACTCGCTGGTAAGAGACTGATTTCTCGCCAGGTAAATCCTCGGACAGCTAGGTAGAGTCAGGTTCCGATTTCCTTTTATGGCCTGTAGTGGCATGGTTGGTTTCGACCTGGCCTTTCATTAGAAGGGGCTAGCGTTCGATCCCAAGTATGAGGTAGAAATTTATTTCTATTTTGAACACGATGTTGTGTTGATATTTATCCATAATGACTCATTAGGGGTAATTTGAATGAATTACTACCAATTGTGTCAAGTGGTGTTCCGGGGAAATCGGGAAAAACTCGCTGGTAAGAGACTGATGTCTCGCCAGGTAATTCCTCGAACAGCTAGGTAGCGTCAGGTTCCGATTTCCTTTTATTACCTGTCGTGGCATGGTTGGTTTCGACCTGGCCTTTCTTTAGAAGGGGCTAGCGTTCGATCCCAAGTATGAGGTGGAAATTTATTTCTATTTTGAACACGATGTTGTGTTGATATTTATCCATATTGACTCATTAGGGGTAATTTGAATGCATTACTACCAATTGTGTCACGTGGTGGGCCGTGGAAATAGAGAAAAACTCGCTGGTAAAGGACTGATGTCTCGCCAGGTAAATCCTCGGACAGCTAGGTAGCGTCAGCTTCCGATTTCCTTTTATGGACTGTCATGGCATGGTTGGTTTCGTCCTGGCTTTTCATTAGAAGGGCTAGCGTTCGATCCCAGGTATGAGGTAGAAATTTATTTCTATTTTGAAAACGATGTTGTGTTGATATTTATCCATATTGACCCATTTGGGGTAATTTGAATGAATTACTACAAATTGTGTCACGTGGTGGGCAGGGGAAATCAGGAAAAACTCGCTGGTAAGAGACTGATGTCTCGCCAGGTAAATCCTCGGACAGCTAGGTAGCGTCAGGTTCCGATTTCCTTTTATGGCGTGTCGTGGCATGGTTGGTTTCGACCTGGCCTTTCATTAGAAGGGGCTAGCTTTCGAACCCAAGTATGAGGTAGAAATTTATTTCTATTTTGAACACGATGTTGTGTTGATATTTATCCATATTGACTCATTAGGGGTAATTTGAATGAATTACTACCAATTGTGTCACGTGGTGGGCCGGGGAAATCGGGAAAAACTCGCTGGTAAGAGACTGATGTCTCGCCAGGTAAATCCTCGGACAGCTAGGTAGCGTCAGGTTCCGATTTCCTTTTATGGCCTGTCGTGGCATGGTTGGTTTCGACCTGGCCTTTCATTAGAAGGGGCTAACCTTCGATCCCAAGTATGACGTAGAAATTTATTTTTATTTTGAACGCGATATTGTGTTGATATTTATCCATATTGACTCATTAGGGGTAATTGGAATGAATTACTACCAATTGTGTCACGTGGTGGGCAGAGGAAATCGGGAAAAACTCGCTGGTAAGAGACTGATGTCTCGCCAGGTAAATCCTCGGACAGCTAGGTAGCGTCGGGTTCCGATTTCCTTTTATGGCCTGTCATGGCATGGTTGGTTTCAACCTGGCCTTTCATTAGAAGGGGCTAGCTTTCGATCCCAAGTATGAGGTAGAAATTTATTTCTATTTTGAACACGATGTTGTGTTGATATTTATCCATATTGACTCATTAGGGGTAATTTGAATGAATTACTACCAATTGTGTCACGTGGTGGGCAGGGGAAATCAGGAGAAACTCGCTGGTAAGAGACTGATGTCTCGCCAGGTAAATCCTCGGACAGCTAGGTAGCGTCAGGTTCCGATTTCCTTTTATGGCCTGTTGTGGCATGGTAGGTTTCGACCTGGCCTTTCATTAGAAGGGGCTAGCGTTCGATCCCAAGAATGAGGTAGAAATTTATTTCTATTTTGAACACGATTTTGTGTTGATATTTATCCATATTGACTCATTAGGGGTAATTTGAATGAATTACTACCAATTTAGTCACGTGGTGGGCCGGGGAAATCGGGAAAAACTTGCTGGCAAGAGACTGATGTCTCGCCAGGTAAATCCTCGGACAGCTAGGTAGCTTCAGGTTCCGATTTCCTTTTATGTCCTGTCGTGGCATGGTTGGTTTCAACCTGGCCTCTCATTGGAAGAGGCTAGCGTTCGATCCCAAGTATGAGGTAGAAATTTATTTCTATTTTGAACACGATGTTGTGTTGATATTTATCCATATTGACTCATTAAGGGTAATTTGAATGAATTACTACCAATTGTGTCACGTGGTGGGTAGGGGATATTGGGTAAAAACTCACCGGTAAGAGACTGATGTCTCGCCAGGTAAATCCTCGGACAGCTAGGTAGCGTCAGGTTCCGATTTCCTTTTATGGCCTGTCGTGGCATGGTTGGTTTCGACCTGGCCTTTCATTAGAAGGGGCTAGCGTTCGATCCCAAGTATGAGGTAGAAATTTATTTCTATTTTGAACACGATGTTGTGTTGATATTTATCCATATTGACTCACTAGGTAGTAATCTGAATATATTACTACCATTTGTGTCACGTGGTGGGCCGTGGAAATCGGTAAAAACTCGCTGGTAAGAGACTGATGTCTCGCCCAGGTAAATCCTCGGACAGCTAG
This sequence comes from Palaemon carinicauda, assembly GCF_036898095.1. Classification (NCBI taxonomy): domain Eukaryota; kingdom Metazoa; phylum Arthropoda; class Malacostraca; order Decapoda; family Palaemonidae; genus Palaemon; species Palaemon carinicauda. The sequence goes on from NC_090729.1 coordinate 52,100,008, forward strand.
GTAGCATCAGGTTTCGATTTCCTTTTATAGCCTGTCGTGGCATGGTTGGTTTCGACATGGCCTTTCATTAGAAGGGGCTAGCGTTTGATCCCAAGTACGAAGTAGAAATTTATTTCTATTTTGAACACAATGTTGTGTTGATATTTATCCATATTGACTCATTAGGGGTAATTTGAATGAATTACTACCAATTGTGTCACGTGGTGGGCAGGGGAAATCAGGAAAAACTCGCTGGTAAGAGACTGATTTCTCGCCAGGTAAATCCTCGGACAGCTAGGTAGTCAGGTTCCGATTTCCTTTTATGGCCTGTAGTGGCATGGTTGGTTTCGACCTGGCCTTTCATTAGAAGGGGCTAGCGTTCGATCCCAAGTATGAGGTAGAAATTTTATTTCTATTTTGAACACGATGTTGTGTTGATATTTATCCATAATGACTCATTAGGGGTAATTTGAATGAATTACTACCAATTGTGTCAAGTGGTGTTCCGGGAAATCAGGAAAAACTCGCTGGTAAGAGACTGATGTCTCGCCAGGTAATTCTCGAACAGCTAGGTAGCGTCAGGTTCCGATTTCCTTTTATTGCCTGTCGTGGCATGGTTGGTTTCGACCTGGCCTTTCTTTAGAAGGGGCTAGCGGTTCGATCCCAAGTATGAGGTGGAAATTTATTTCTATTTTGAACACGATGTTGTGTTGATATTTATCCATATTGACTCATTAGGGGTAATTTGAATGCATTACTACCAATTGTGTCACGTGGTGGGCCGTGGAAATAGAGAAAAACTCGCTGGTAAAGGACTGATGTCTCGCCAGGTAAATCCTCGGACAGCTAGGTAGCGTCAGCTTCCGATATCCTTTTTATGGACTGTCATGGCATGGTTGGTTTCGTCCTGGCTTTTCATTAGAAGGGCTAGCGTTCGATCCAGGTATGAGGTAGAAATTTATTTCTATTTTGAAAACGATGTTGTGTTGATATTTATCCATATTGACCCATTTGGGGTAATTTGAATGAATTACTACAAATTGTGTCACGTGGTGGGCAGGGGAAATCAGGAAAAACTCGCTGGTAAGAGACTGATGTCTCGCCAGGTAAATCCTCGGACAGCTAGGTAGCGTCAGGTTCCGATTTCCTTTTATGGCGTGTCATGGCATGGTTGGTTTCCGACCTGGCCTTTCATTAGAAGGGGCTAGCTTTCGAACCCAAGTATGAGGTAGAAATTTATTTCTATTTTGAACACGATGTTGTGTTGATATTTATCCATATTGACTCATT
>NC_090729.1:52101776-52106776 GCF_036898095.1 Palaemon carinicauda
AAAGTCGTAAAGGCCACATTTCAAACTATACCCAGCGCTCTCTCTCTCTCTCTCTCTCTCTCTCTCTCTCTCTCTCTCTCTCTCTCTCTCTCTCTCTCTCTCTCTCTCTCTATTTGTGCATAGCTATGAACATGGGGTAGCTAACAGTTCTGCTTTGTTATGAGTTACCCTTTTTTAAATATTTGATATATTTTGTATTTGTCATACCTTGTTACGTTAACCTAGAACCTTGTGTGAAAAAAAAAAAAGAAGATTCATGAGAAAAATCATTTCTTCCGAAATAGCCAGGATTAAATCACAAAATTAAGCGTTAAAAGCTGGTATTGTTTCCATGGAGTACCCATTAAATGACAATCCCTGAGCCTCCAAGTTAACAAAAAGACTCCACAAAATATAAATATACTTTTAAGCTCCGAATCTGATCATCCGAAAACTATTTTGGACGATTAAAGAGGGTAAAAATTGCAGTTAAAGTAGTTATTAAAAAGTACGAATTTGAAAATGAATGAAAGGAATCGGAAATTGGAATATTGCCAGCCTCACAAGAAATGAAAGAATTGATTGATGTCATATGGAGAAAAAAAATCATGATTCTATGCCTACAGGAGACTAGAAAGGTAAAAATTCTAGAAAGTTTGGAGAAGAATATTAATTTTTCTGCACAGCGGAAAATATTAAAAGTGCTAACTGCTTTGAAATAGTCATCTTGATTAGTTTTATAGAAATGGAAGAGTATAATCACAGATGTTTTCATTCCATAACATTTGTATCTAAATATCTTATTGTAGTACGAAGTAAATCATTCTATAAAAACTGGTAAAAGTAAAATGATTCAATTACATGGTAGAATTGGCCGTTTCATTGAGATCTTTTGGCCATAATAATGTCGCTCACATTGCTTCACAGACATCCCCTTTTTAGGTAAAAGACACAAAGAAAGAATGGTTCTGGGAAAGCAAATCAGTTTTTTTATAGAACAGTATACTCTACACCAGAGTTAATTAGATAATATTTTGATTGGTTTAAAGGTCGTCCATTAATGACAGAGGCATGGGGACAGTGACAATATACTAGCAGGACAATACTTCCAGACATTTCAAAAAACAATCCTGCTTTAGCGGGTCTTAAAACCCGGTGTCGCAGATCACGAGTCGTGGACGTTTTAAAGATAAAGAACAAAAAAAAAAAAAAAAAAAAAAAAAAAAAAAAAAAAAAAAAAAAAAAAAGTCTTTTATGATTAAGTTTCGTCTAAAAAAAGTAATACAAATTTTGGTTAACTTTGAAAAAAAAAAAATTAAAAAATTCAATTAAAAAAAAGTTTAATATCGTATTCAACTTTTATACTTGCAAGTTTAATGGTCGCGTGGTAATTGACTACATATGCCAGAATGGTTTGCAAACAACGTGATAATTAATTCGAATTCTCAGTCATTCCCGACAGGGGAAATTCACAAGAGACTTGTGGGTAAGTTAATGATGAAACCAGCATATTCTGAATAATGGGGCTTCCGTATCATAACCAAGAAAAACATTTTGTTGTACTGTATATGATGCGAAATAGTTGATTCTAACTTTGATATTTATTTCTTCATCTTTTTTTCTTAAAGGACAAATATGTTTCATGAACTTAAAAAGTCTGATTTTTTCAAAGCCAGGTCAGCATTAGCGACAAAATTCTTCTAAGTCAAACTTAGATGCAATATCTTTTAGTCAGAAACTGCTACTTAAATCCGGATGTCGAACACAATCTAGGGATTTTTCTCATTGCCCCGAGATTTCCCGAGACATACTATTGGAAATTGAAATTGAATGTTTCTCCTTTTAGTAGTAGTATTATTAGTAGTACTAGTACCACAGTAACGTAGTTTGTAATACTACTAGTACCCGTAGTAGTAGTAATTGTTGTTGATTATTATGTTGTCAATGATGATGTGAAACAATGACGTGTTTTTTATGTGAGAGAGAGAGAGAGAGAGAGAGAGAGAGAGAGAGAGAGAGAGAGAGAGAGATTACCCCATTGGGTCTCTCTCTCTCTCTCTCTCTCTCTCTCTCTCTCTCTCTCTCTCTCTCTCTCTCTCTCTCTCTCTCTCTCACTTCAAAATATAAAAAGAAACCCCAAAGTACTTTACTCCTATGCAAAAAAGATAAATAAGGGGAGATTAGAAATAGGCCCTCTAAGAATTGAAGGACGGCTAACGAATGAAAAAAAAAGAGATATGCAACATATTAGCAGAAATATATAAGAGTGAGTTCACACCAAGAATTGCGAATGAGAATAATGAAACAGAAATGAGAGAAGAAAATGTTGAATATCTAACGGATATAGATATTAATGAAGCAGATATTGTCACGGCTATAAACGAAATTAAAAATGGATCGGCAGCCGGACCAGATGGAGTTCCAGCGATTTTGTTAAAAAAAACTGCAAACACTATCCGAAGCAGCTTGCAATACTGCTAAGACAAAGTGTAGATATGAGCGAGATATATGTTGAACATAAATTACCTTATATAACCCCTATCTTCAAAAGTGGATCAAGACTAGAGGCAAGCAATTATAGACCTGTTAGTCTAACATCACATATTATGAAAGTGTATGAGAGGGTAATAAAAAAGAAAATAATGAACCATTTGATTAAAAATAATTTGTTTAATATGGGTCAACACGGTTTCGTGCCTGGAAAAAGTACACAGACCCAACTGATAGCACACTATGAAAACATATACAAAAAATATGATAAATGAAAAAGACACAGATGTGATCTATCTAGATTTTGCAAAAGCCTTTGACAAGGTAGACCATAATATATTACAGAAAAAAATGAGAAAGCATAATATTGTGGGAAAGATAGGAAAATGGGTAAAAGAATTCCTGCAAAACAGAAAACAGATAGTGGTTGCAAATGACGAGAAATCAGATGAAGCCCAGGTAATATCTGGTGTGCCACAAGGTACGGTATTAGCTGCACTGCTGTTTGTTATTATGATCTCAGACATAGACTGTGATGTTGGAAACTCCGTAGTGAGAAGTTTCGCCGATGACACAAGAATAAGTAGAGAAAATTACTTGTGATGAAGATAGGAACTCACTGCAAAGAGATCTAAACAAAATATATGAATGGCCGGAGATAAATAGGATGGTATTTAACTCCGATAAATTCGAATCAATAAATTATGGAAAACAGAGAAGGAATGGTATATGCATACAAGGGACCTAATAATGAGACAATCACAAACAAGGAAGCAATTAAAGACCTTGGTGTAATGTTAAATAGGAATATGTTATGCAACGACCAAATAGCAACACTGTTGGCTAAATGTAAAGCAAAAATGGGAATGTTATTCAGACACTTTAAAACAAGGAAAGCTGAACACATGATTATGCTTTACAAAACTTATGTACGTAGTACACTCGAGTACTGCAATGTGATATGGTACCCACACTACCAAAAGATATTGTGCAAATAGAGAGTGTACAAAGGTCCTATACTGCTAGAATAGAAGAAGTTAAGGACCTTGACTACTGGGAAAGACTGCAATTTTTAAAACTATACAGTCTAGAAAGGAGAAGAGAACGCTACATGATAATACAAGCATGGAAGCAAATAGAAGGAATTACTGAAAACATCATGGAGCTAAAAATATCAGAAAGAGCAAGCCGAGGTAGATTAATAGTGCCAAAAAATATACCAGGTAAACTAAGAAAGGCGCACAGGACATTAATCCACTACGCACCAGCATCGATAATGCAGCGACTATTTAATGTGCTGCCAGCTCATCTAAGAAACATATCAGGAGTGAGCGTAGATGTGTTTAAGAATAAGCTCGATAAATACCTAAGATGCATCCCAGACCATCCAAGACTAGAAGATGCAAAATACACCGAAGATGCATTAGCAACTCTCTGGTGGATATACGAGGTGCCTCATACTGAGGGACCTGGGGGAACCTAAACAAGAAATAAGGCAATAAGGTAAGGCTCTCTCTCTCTCTCTCTCTCTTAATAGCATAATTATTAAATACAGATTTCATAAGGCGTTGTCTAATGGTTGATTACTAAGTAGAAAATTACTGCATATATCGTAACATATATTCCTAAATAAGATTCCCTTAATTCTACTTTTACTGATATATACTTACATGTTTCATTTTGTGATATTATCAGCTGCAGAAAATACACTCATTTTACTTTTGCGAAATCAGAAAAATATATAATAGAATGTACTCAACATTTTTCCTATTAATTTCCATTAATATTTCAGCAAGTAATAATGAGAGAAAATGCTAATAAGTATATACATAATATTATATATTTTTAAGGAAAATTAAGGTCTAAGTCAAGAATGAGCCCTATGAAGTAAAGCAATCTGACTATAAACTGGAGCATTTATGAGCTCTTTAAAATCGATTGAACACTTTGAGCTACTTTCATTAATACTATGTATTTATGATTCGATAATCAAAATTAAATTAAAAAGAGGACATATATAGTTTTCTTCAGAGGGCACGAAAGGAACAAAGCAAATAGAATTAATTTTCTGATTAAAAATTGTTGCGGGTAACATAAAAGAATTTTGTTGCACAACTTATACAATAGCAGGGTTAGTGATGATTTTTTTTTAATCAATTATATCATGGAAAATTTCATTCATAAAAAGGAACATAGAAACGGACACATCAAATCCCAAATAGAGAAACGAAAAATTAATTTGATTTTAATGTCAGTGAAAAAGGCAATTTACTTAAATATGTTAAAGTCAAACTATCATAGACTGGAAAGAAGCAAAATTTTATTAAATCCAAGGAAAGAAAGAGAAAATGTTATCTGAAGAAAAAACAAAAATAAACGTTCCTGTAATAAGAGTAAAACCTGGTGAATTTAGTTAAGCATTATAAAGTAGGCATTCCCAGTTACATGATAAAATCAATGTAAGCAAAGAAGAAATGAGCAGTAATTTGACAAAATTTGTATTAAAATTAGCATAATCTATAGGTGGAAAA
>NC_090729.1:52114276-52116776 GCF_036898095.1 Palaemon carinicauda
GTAAATCAGTTATAAGTAGTATTTCAACGATAACATATAAAAAAACTTCCATGCCTCGGATGATAAATAAAAGGAAGAGTAAATCCTACAATAACTCTACTTTCTATATAATCAAAGAGACCAACTGAGTACTTTTGTGGCACGAATTAACCAACTACTTTTCGTAGCAGGAATTACCTTGATTCATGAACAATCTGTAAAGATCTTGAAATATATTTAACAATGAAATTACTGTATAATTTGTCTAATCTTTACTCTAGTGGGAATTGAAAGAACAATTATAGCTGATCAGTGAAGAATATCTTTATTTGCGAGAATTGTACAGTAAATTCCCTTTACTTATATTCTCTGTCCTAGAATTTCCTCATATATAATAATAGTTTTTTAAATAAGAGTAACATAAATCTCTTCAATAAAGAAGTAGGGAGACAGAGTTATACAGTATACTGATAAACGTATTGAATTGCTTTTTTCCTGTCAATTTTTATCTAAATTTCCAGAACCTCATAGCAACTGATCACATTTGGAATCAGAAAAACTGGCGATGCTTTCCTTACACTAATTGGGAGAAGACATGATTTTAACACAACCTCTCTCTCTCTCTCTCTCTCTCTCTCTCTCTCTCTCTCTCTCTCTCTCTCTCTCTCTCTCTCTCTCCCTATTTCTCTCTCTCTCTCTCTCTCTCTCTCTCTCTCTCTCTCTCTCTCTCTCTCTCTCTCTCTCTAATGTTTAACCAGCAACGGTTATAGGAACTTGTCATTTATACTTCTCTCTCCTCTAATTCCCTTTTCAGTTACCTCTCAGTTATTATGTTGTAAGAGATTAATAACCTTTTCTCAAGATTCTCCCAATTCTTAATGTAGCGCTACAAATACCAACTACGCTCTTGTTTACATGAGTATTCGTAATTAATTCCCCTCTTTCCCAGGTAAGCGCTGTAGGATTTAGGGTGGTTGGTGATTTGTTGAGGAGGAAGTGAGCTTATGATTGATTGAACTTCATGGATTTAACCTCAGAACATCTCTCTCTCTCTCTCTCTCTCTCTCTCTCTCTCTCTCTCTCTCTCTTCTTCTTCTTCTTCTTCTTCTTCTTCTTCTTCTTCTTCTTCTTCTTCTTATTATTATTATTATTATTATTATTATTATTATTATTATTATTATCATTCTCCTTCGACTTCTTCGTTTACTATTCATATAACCAGTAATAGCGTTTTGGGTATAACTCTGGTTATGACAAGATTCCTGAACTATCATCTACGAAATCATAAAACTATTACGTTAAGAAATGAGTCAAAAAAGAAAATGTTTAATAATTATCTTAATAGAAACGGTATGCAATTTCTGTACGCAAGTGCAATGCACCCAAATTGGTTTTAGGCAGCAAAATGGAAATAAAGCAAATAAAAGCAAATTAGGAACTCGTAAACAGCTCTATAGCCTTTTGATTTAATAAACGATTTCCAGAGAACGTTCCGTTGCTTGCATTCAGCATGATTCTATAACATTGTGTGGACGTTGATGATCAATAAAGTAAGTGGTCCATATTGGCTCAGGAGGTGCAAACAACTAATGCTTATGAAAGGTCCCAACGATTAATCAGGAATTTGATAGCCGATAGCGTGATCTTACAGAGGAAATAGAGCTTCAATAGGTAGGCAGTAGGTTGGCCACGGCACCAGCCTCCCTTTTAGATACTATAGCTTGAGAGTTATTAGGCCGTCTGACTGGTTAGCCAGTTCTGCATTTGATGCCTTGTCTCTGGTCATGGCTCATGTTTCTTATTCTTACACATAAACTGAATAGTCTGACACATTCTGTTATGTCTTCATACACCTGGTATAACTGATATTATCAAAGAATTCGTCTTCGCTGAAGAGGTTAACCACTACACTGTAATTGGTCATTGGCTACTTTCCCCTGGGTAAGGATAGAATAGACTCTTTGGATATAATAAGAAGCTCTTCTTAGAAAGGGATACTTTAAAATCGAACCATTGTTCTGTAATTTTGAATGATGCCATAGACTATGGTCTTTCGTTGTCTTGGGATAGAGTTCGTTTGTTCAAGTGGACACTTTAGCACTCTATTTCATCTTATTCCTCTTCCTCCTGTTTCTTTGACGTTTTTATAGATTATATTTGAAATGTGTATTTTGATATTGCTATTCCCCTTAGTTTATCATATTCTAATTGGTCATTACATCTGCTTACTTTCTTCAATGGCTATTTTCCATTTTGGAAAACCAAGCATAGATAATAATAATAATAATAATAATAATAATAATAATAATAATAATAATAATAATAATAATAATAATAATAATAATAATAATATATCTAGAGAAACACTTTGTCACAGATATGCAATTAAAATGTTTCCCCATTTTCTTCCCGATTACTAAGACATTCAAGAAAACTTTGACTTAAAGGAGTCAAACTCTAATCTACGGTTTCTTTTTCTAACATACAAGTATTGAAAGACAATCCCATCGTATTAATAATA
>NC_090729.1:52126776-52129276 GCF_036898095.1 Palaemon carinicauda
CCCCTCTCACTGACAGCAACTTGTATTAACATTTCTTTCTATTTCGTATTGTTAGCTGTTAACAGAACCAGTTGCCGGTTTGACAAGAAATAGCATGTTTGTATTTTGTGACCTTCCTACCGGACCTAGTGTGTATATATACTCGATGTGTCGTAATAAAGTGGCTCAGTTGTATTCATCTTCCCTTTGACTTACAACCTACTCTTGGCCTGTCCCACTGGTGACCCCGGAGTGCGAGACTCGCTCCTCCCGCCTTCCTCCCCTCACTGTTACTATGGCGGACTCAACAGAAGTTGGCGCTGCCCCCCATGAAAACTTTGGTCATTCGCCAGCCGAGAGCCGTTTGCTTGGTTTCATCGTGCAGAAGTCCAGTTCCGCATCAAGGACGTGACTCGCTCAACACCAAAGCAGATTATGTTCTCGCAGTGATACCCAAGGATACCTTCCCGTATATCTCCGACTAGCTTTGTGAACAAGGACAAAACCCCAATAGCTTATGGCGCCCTCAAAACATACCTTGTACAGTCGTCCTTGCCGTGGCCAGCCACTTGTATAGCAAAGCTTTTTCCGCTCTCTCAAACACCGTTGGGGTATCAAAGGGCTTCGATCGCCCTCAGGGAAAGGACCAGTAACGCTCGCCTATAACCTGCCGTAGACGGCTCTCCTCATGAGGTGAACCTACTTCATGCCCTTTTAGGTACACCGTTTACCGGAACCTGTACGCGCTGCTATACCAGATGTCGATAGTTTACCATTAAGGATTTGATGACCAAAACCGATGCCATTATGGACAGCCACTTCAGGACGTTTAAGACCTCCATCAATGCCTCCACTAATGACGAAAAGGATACCTATTCCACATCAACCAATAGGACTTACACACCCACCACGTATCGTTCCGGAGCGCCGACAAAGACAACCATCACCACTCGCTTGCGCTCCAACCAAAAACTTCTACAGCCACTTGTCAGGATGCCTGAAAACTTTAAAATCTACAGCCACTTTCCGCCGCTCATCGGCCGCAGTTTTGCTACTACCACTCCAGATTAGGGACTGCAACGTGCGATTTTTGGTAGACACGGATGCTTGTCTTTTTCTGATGCCTGGAAACTGCAAATGGATCTGCGATATCCACCTACGGTTACGAGAACCTCACATTAACGTTTGGAAACGGCCAATTTGATTAAAAGTTTCTCGTTGCTGACGTCACATTGCCAATCCTCGGTGCGGATTTCCTCTTGCATATCCACCTTCTGGTTGATGTCCCCCACCGCCGATTGGACAACGCAGACTCGTACTTGTCAACACCTCCTAAACCCGGCCTCTCCAACCTTGCTCTCAACATCAGCTCACCCATGGATGCCTACGCCCACCTCCTCATGTCATACCCGGTAGTTTTCCGTCTAAAACTTCGGCAAACGCTCATGGCTCCTGCCAAACCTGTATTTATCACCATATCAAGACGACGGGATCCCGAGTCTTTGCCAAACTCAGACGTCAACGCCGGATCGAATGGCAGCCGCCAAATTGACGTTCCCCGAAATGGAAGAAATGGGCCTTAGCTGAAATGCCTCCAGTCCATGGTCATTACCCTTACACATTGTCCTGAAGAAAGACGGCTCCCTCCGCCCGTGTGGGGATTACAGGCACCTGATCATGCAAACAGGACCAGATCACCACCACCTCCCAAACATCACCGACGTGACATCCCACCTGCACAAAGTGAAGGTTTTCTCCACGCTCGACGTCCTGAAGGGCTATTATCAGGTGCCTATTAACCCAAAAGACACCCCCAAGACTGTCATCACCATTCTCTTTGGTACATACTTCTTGAATTGCTCCTTTTTGACCTTTGTAATGATGGGGCCTCTTTACAACGTCTCATGGAGGGCATCTTAGGGGACCTCCCCTTCTATGTATGTTACGTAGACGACATACTTGTGCTCTCTTCCTAAAAAGAGAAACTCCTCCAATACCTGTGCATCATGCTCGACAGGCTACAATAAAACGGTCTTGTAGTCCGGTACGAAAAGTGTAACTTTGGCGCCAATGAAGTGTCGTTTTTAGGGCACCACATCACTCCTGAATGAGTCCATCCCCACCCTGAGAAGGTAGCAGCCGTTCAGAACTTTCCCACGCCCTCGACCGTCAAAGCACTGCAGAAATTCTTGGGCCCAATGAACTATTATCACCGTTTTCTGCCAGCCATTGCCACCACTCTTGCCCCTCTCTATGTCTCCCTTAAGGGCAAGCAAAAAGACCTAAAGTTGGGTCCCCTTCAAGAAGGAGCCTTCTGCAATGCAAAGAATGCCCTATCAAATGCTGCTACTCTCATTTTTCCCGTCCCACATGCCCCCCTCCTTCTCACCATCGATGCCGGCGACGCCGCTTTTGGTGCAGTACTCAAACATGTGGTCAATGGCTCACCCCATCCATAGGCCTTCTTCAGCAGAAAACTGTGCAAGGCAGAATCATGTTATTCTACCTTTGATCAAGAATT